>NC_054537.1:75400617-75700617 GCF_017654505.1 Polyodon spathula
ACAGCACACACAGCAATGCTGCAAGCAAAAGTACTGTACCAAAAAATAAAAAACGCTGTGACTCAAACCAGGTCCGCTGGTACTGGACCAGGCATGGTATCACTGTTTTCATCACAATACCAACTTTGAACAGAGTCTGAATGGTGATTAATCGAGGTTGAACTGAGCAGACAGAAAAATGAACCGAGATGAACCAATCGGTTAAACAGCCTCACATTTGCCTGAGCATTAGTGCAAGCGATACTGTACAGTACCTTTGTACGGTGCGGTTCGGTGGTGCTACATTTGGTGGTGATACACCACTCGGTAGTGGTACACTTGGTACGGTACAGTTTGGGTACGCCAGTGCAGTAACCTTGTTTGCTGTTCAGTATGTGTACCGGGTCAGAAACAGGACATCATCTTAATATTGTAATTACACATACAATTCGTAGATCTCTCCCACTTTCAAGTTGGACGAAAGGAAAAAATGATGACGATGTTTGCGTTGGCAGTTCTTTTATGCCCTTGGGGGGCGGGCACAACTGCATCACCGGCACTACGTGCAGCTTTGATATATCTTATTCATGGTATCAGGGTCTTTAGGTTAAATACCAATTAAGTAATGGTTACATTTTGTACATGATAGGGAACAGTCTACACACTTCTTCTGTTCAACCCCTACCAGGAGGGCCTGATGAAACTGCTATTGTAAATAAAACAAAAATGCTAAACAGTTTTCTGATACATGCCCTAAAGAAGCTTTTTTTCTGCATGGATTAACTTTTACTGTTGTCATCAAGGACCTGCTTTGCTAGATAACAGCTCAGCAACTTGGTTTTTTTTTTTTTTTTATGTCAATTACCATAATATCTTGTACACAAGTTGATTCTTACAGTTTTTCAAGAAAACTTACTTGTGACACTTGTATAAAATCACTGATTTCTGGAGTGCATGCTGAGCCATATGAGTGTGATTTAAGGATCATTCCATGACCTACCCCCTACCCTAACGTTAACAGACCTTTAATCAAAAACGGTTTGTGCTATAGACTTGTGGGAGGTGTCATTTTATTGTAAATACAGTCCAGTGTAACATTACCATACATGCTCAGTTGTGGCTTGGTAAGGTGAAAATCCAGCCACTCGTCAGCTTATTTATCCATGTCAGAATGTTTTTGACAGATCAGCCCCTAATTGTTGTCTGTGACGGTTCAATGTGCTCTCATCATTAGTTAGGCCTGTGTAGTGCTGACGGATAGATCAGAATAATGGATTCAGTTCATCCATACTTCAGCTGATCAGTCTATTAAAAAAGTAATTTGTTGCCTTCCTTTAGCAACCTTGTTCTGTGAATCCAGCAATAGGCTAGCTGTTCTCTTTTTACTTGACGCCATCTAAAACACAGCCATTCAACAGTCTGTTTGGGCCCGCAGCTAAAAGCTTTGCAAAGAGCAACATTTGTTTTTACCTTCTGTGCATTTTTATAAAACACTGAAGATTGTGATGCTGGATATGCTATTACATTCGTACTTGTTAGGATTAATGCAACGTAGTATTGACAAAAAACAAATGGAAACAAAAGCTCATGGCATTTTTTTTTTTAATAAAGCCATACCACTGTTCTTTCATAAGATTACATTTTCCCTTGCCCAATTACAGTAAATTACATGGAATTTATTTAACATCCCCAGAATCTCTTTGTGGACAAATCTGGAACAAGTAGGTTGTATGCAGGAATGGCAAGTGATAAAACATTTCTTCTGCTGGAGTGGTACTTTTAATTTTTAGATGACTGGCAGAACCATTGATATTGTTTATAATACGTTTTTTTGTTTTATTGAGGGGTTTCAGCCCAAAAGGACAGTCATCACTTGAAACAGATGACATTAGTGGCCACATATTTATTTTCTATATTGATCTACTACTAACTGGAACTGAATGTAACCACTGGCGACCGCAGCCGTACGTACATTATGCACTGTGCTTACCTTTTGGTTTGCAAAATTTCGTCTTCAAAAGTGTGGATTCACATGTATCTTGTGCAATCGGTTGAAGCGAAACAGCTTATAAAATCCTGCTGTTTATTTAGTGGTAGTAAAGAGCAAATGGAAGCAAACACGTTTGGTTTCAAAAAGAATAAAAATCTCTCTTCTGGTGATCCAGAATGTCAGGAGGGGGAAAAAAAAAAATCAGTAAAAGCACCGAACCATCTGTTTCTGGTAAATATGCTGCCGGCATCGAATGTTAGTACAGTATTACTGCATGATCTGAATTCTGAAGCTCTTCCGGGACCGAGCACGGGAAGTTAAAGTTTCGTTTGTATTTTAATTGTATCAGTCTTATATTAAAATGAATACATTTTAATAATCATTAACATATCACTGTGGTGTTATTATTATTATTATTATTATTATTATTATTATTATTATTATTATTATTATTATTATTATTATTATTAATCAGTAGTAGCTATTTACAGCCCTATAGATTATATTACAACTCCCAGAGTTATCAGTCTTATTATGTACAGCTGTAAGATTATACGGTTTATTATGTACAGGTCGTGTGGGCATCTTAACTGACTTGACCACAGTTTAATGAAAATGATGACCAGATTTCTGAATGTGACTGATAAAAAGAGAGATGTGTTAATTGAAAATCCGGAAAATGCTGCCACAAGAAACAAGCATTATTGTTATTTTTTTTAGCAGCCTGTTTTGTCATGTGCAACATAAAAAAAGGGTTTATACACCATGCTTAGTGGATTAACAATGATCAGTTGCAGTGATTGTGAGCGTAAAATGACTACAAATGGAACCAGCATAAAAGGTTTGTGAGCTATTTTGTTTTCCCCCTAGTTTAAGTCTGTATTTCAAATAGGTTTATTTGTAGCTTTTATTGTTGTTGTGGACTATTTGGCTGTCACTGTAGTTGCTGTTCTGTCTCGATGGCAGTGTGGTCTGTTTATTCATTTTTAGAAAGGAAAACAGTGATGCAATTTGTTTGCAGTTTTCTAATGTGACAGTGTAGGTGCTGTGAAACTCAGGAAAGAAGAAAAGTACAGCACTCTGATTGGCTGAAACAGTTTACAGCATGGTGTGCAGAGTCGTTATCAGCATGAGAGTGGATGTTGGTGTGGTTCAGTTGTGCATACCATGAGAAAGACTTCAGGATCTCTCCTGATAGTAATCCTATAACTAAACAATTACAATGCATCCAGTTTATATATATATATATATATATATATATATATATATATATATATATATATATATATATATATATATATATATATATATACAAAATATGTACCTGTGTTACACAAGCAATGTTCAGTTTCTGGTGGAGGTCCGTCCCCCCCTCCACCTCCCCCTCCCCGGCAGGAATTTGTGTACCTAATTAAGGTAACAATTAAAGCTACACAGAAGTTATGGGATGGTACAGTGACAAGAAAGGAGCTGAAATTTGGGTAATTTGTAAGACCTTGAGGCTGACTGCACATTTACTATTCCGGATGGAATAGGAATACGTTTTAACAGTACTGTGGCAATCAGCTCTCAATACTGTATCAGCATTTATCTTAACTGTGTACAAATAAAAGTACCCCAACAAAATCATTAAACTGACATTTAAGCTGTATAATTTGGGACAAATTTCAGTTATATTGAAATAAAAATGATTGTCAAAACCCTTACTCAAAAGTTAATTGCTAACTGCTAAGGTGGGGCAGAACCCCTGCAGTAGTACACATACATTTTATTCCTAACAAAGAAGGCTATGCAACTGGTGTCAATATGTCTTATGTAACAGTAGATCAGTATTGTGGCTTAAAATAGTTTAAGCTTGTAAACTTTAAAACTTTGCTGACAGGTATTTGCCGTTCATTTTGTTACTGACCAAAATTAAACTACAATATATAAGCTAGTTACTCACGTTAACCACGGTAAACTGGATCAATCTTTTTTTTACAGGACTGTGAAATGTTAAAGGGGAACCACAGTAAGCCTAAAACATAATATTAAGTACACTATAGGTAATGTGTATTACAAAAATGAGGCTTCAGAAAGATAAATTTGAAAAATGCATTAACTACTAAACTAAACAGACTAATTTGAAAATTACTGTATATATTATTTTTTTTTTTATATTAAGAAGGAATCAGCATCAGTATACTATAATTTGAACATATATAGTCCTTATTTTGAGTGCTTCTTACCTGAAAGGTAATGTACACTGCCTCACCTTACTGTCAGGCATGAGACAGTTCCTGCTCTTTTGGTCTATAACATTTAGAACACTGGGCATGCACATTGTGCAACAAATTCACCAGAATGCCAGGAAATAACAAAAATGTAAGAGTCTCATCACTGTTTAAAACTGATGAGTCTTTCTGAGCAATAATGAAAGTTCTTCTTTGCTCCTGTGAACCCATTATCATGTTTTGGATTATTTTTTGTACATTTTTGATGGAAACCATGCTGACACCTTCTTTTGGTTCATCAAATTCTGAAGTCCAATTACATGAATTTACTTTCAATAAATTACCATCTTTGCATATATCAGTCAAATCATGGAGACTAAACACTCACAAACAATATGCATTATTAATTTAATTGTCACAGCTAATTTAGTTAACTTATAATAGGTTTGGACAGACTGAGCTTGATATTTTAGAATTACTTGCACAACATTAAAGCTACAGAAACCAATTTTAGTCCTGGAATGTTTTAATACTATTGGCAACCCATATTTTTGCATACATTTTCAATTTCAAAACACTGCTTTCACCAGGTACTGACAGACAGATGTACTCTAACTCCATGTCAATTAATGCAAGAAGCACAATCATAAATTATGCGAATTGTCTAATTGAAAGAAACATAAAATCAATGTTCATTTAGTTTGGAAAATGTGGGTTTCTAAATGTCCAAACTAATAGCCGTTCCACAATACCTACTGCAAATAATGTGAAAGCAGCATCTGTTTAAAACTGCACAATTCACACTTACTTTCACAAAATGCGATGATTGTGCATTACATAGCTAGTGTGAAAAAGGATATCAGTGACAAAAGAGGAGGCAAACTGAGATATAAAATCAACTTTAAAAAATGTCAGTAGACAAATGTTTTGGCTCATGCATTATGTTGATGAGGGCATTAAACGAAGCAAGTGTCAATTTGAATTACAGCAAAAGCAGACACAAATTTTTGCATACTGTATTTATTCTGGTACCAAATCCAACGAATTATGGTACTGTTAAATACTTCTGTACCAAATCCAACCCATCTTCCTGATTTCCACTGGACAAAGATGGGTGCTGTGTTTACATCGTGGAGAGTGTCTGCTCCATGGAGAGAACTACTACACAAAAACCTTCCACTCCAAGATGGTGCTCGTGAAGGCATTGCCGAGCCGAGGACATGTGAAGAGGCTGTAGTCGCCGTGATAATGCCAGAAGTAGGTCAGTTTAGGGGGTGTTGATCCCAAGCAGTGTAGAGCGTTTGCATAGAGTAGTAGGTTCCTGGAGCAGGACGTTCCTTTTAGTAGGACTAGAGCTCGCCTTGTGTGGCAAACTTTTATTTATAACTTTGTTTTGTTTTCTTTATTAAATCTGACACTAGGGCTACCATTGCTGGCACCCTGGTGACAGCCTGTGTATTTAAATTAAATCTGCACGCCTGTGTGGTGTGTCAACACCCAATGCTCTGTGCCTGCTCTGTGTATTATTCAGTGACAACCGCATATGTAATATCACCCTGTTACAAACTATTAGAAAATCCCCAATTGACTGATGTATCAGTAGTTAAAACCTTAGATTCATAAAATTCTCCATTGAAGAAACCTACAGCAGGCTAAAGGCCCATTCAAGCCCCCGCAGCACACTCCCCTTACCAGAATCAGGCACAAGCTACTTTGTAAATAGTTTTTACGTGTATGTTAAACCAGGGACAGACACAAATTTTTATATATATAGGTAATATGTTGTTATTAAAACTAAAACTCGACCTGCCTTCAGAGAAACACTTAATTTTTTCAACTTAAAATTGCTGTTTGCTTCTGCACAAATAAAACCGACCTCTGTTCTTAACTTTTTCCCTACAACTGTGGTTGCTGATCCATGCAGCAACAGGACGTTCTGAAGACAAAATTACAGTGTTTGTGAAGAGAAGGTCGACTTTTGACCAGTTGATTAATGACCAAGGATATATGTATAAAATTAGCAAACCAATCGTGATTGTGTTTTTTTTTGCATTTAGTGTAAAGTAGCTTACCTTTCCTTAGGCGTTCCTACCCCATGCTTGCCGAGTAAATGTGTGTTCAGGTGTTTTTTCATGACAAAGGCCCATCTAGTGGGGGAAAAAAAAACAAAAAAATTAAAAACAGGCTTGAATGAGTTCACATTTGAACAGTCAATGTTTCTACTGTCTAGACATAAACAAAAACACAAACAAAAGAAAATGTGGTTAATTTGAATAATAATATCTGAATTGCATTATGAAATTTATAGAATGAGGCTTACAGATACAATTAACAATCCTTTTACTTGGTAAATATGCGCTGTGAAAAAAAAAAAAAAAATCCAATAATCATTTCAGTGGGCAACATTGTTGATGAACATTTCATTTTCATTTAATAAAATCTGTTTTCACAGGTAAGAATCAAATATAACAGAGCAGGCGGTCATGTGCCATGAACTTGTCTCCCCAGCGTACCTGCTGAATATTCACTGTGACAAAGTTACAACTACTTGTAGAGCTACTGATCTCTTATTTCAATAGAATAGTAAATGCTGGGCTATGCAGTGGCATTTGTATACCCTCAAATCATGATAGTTTGGTAGGACAAAAAATTAGAATCACATGGAACCCCATTTACAGCGGCTATGACACTCTTTTGAAGTCTGCAAGGGACTTAAATTGTTCTGGAAGTATAACATGATATCCTCTTTTAATAACTTCACAGGAATTTGGGGGGTTGACATCTGCAGCACAAGTCTGTTCTCCAGAATGGACATCATATTGGAGACAGCCGAAACAGCAGTAATTTATGTTGACTTGAATACGAAAAAAAAATGCCAACCAAGTAGGACATTAATAGGACATTTTATTGCTGTTGTTCGGTTATGGTTTTAAAGGTTCAACCAAGGGCTGGGAGGATTTTAGCCAAAATATTTATATTTCTAATCTCCACCACATATCCCAGATTTGGTTGTATCTCCTTTATATGTTAGCTAAACAACAGATAATAAGTAGGAGTACTTGTGTGCCATAATCCTCATAATCTTGGGTATCAATTTCATCCATACGATAAAGGCAGAGGTAGGACACAAGTCATATTGTTGTGTCTCTCCAGTAATGGGATAAAGAGAGTAAGTACTTGAGTAGTATACAGTGATCTCTATGTGTCCCTATCGTCACTACATGCTATGAAGACAACATTATTATTATTATTTTTTTTTAATCACAAATTAATATTCCAATCCCTGTAGCAGTTAGTGGCATTGATATAGTACTGTAACATTCTCACTCAGGCAGCCGCCCTGAGAGAAAAGCCTTTAGGTCACGTGGGGGGTGGGAATGATCGAGAGGATCACTACCTCACCACATGACCTGTAGCAAGGTTTCTACCCGTTCAGCAGCCAAATGGGTTGAGGGCATTTAACAGACACCCACGTTAATGAGACGAGAACAGATACTCCCCTGAATCACTGTCATCTTGCAACACATCCGTAAATGATTCCTCAATATTAACATCTTCAGACATTGACATAAATATTCAAAGTGATTTCTATCATTTGAGACGTTCTCTTGGATTTTGCCTCGTCAGCTATTATGTCACCCGTTTTGAAGACCTTGAATGAATCGATCAAATTAAAGGTATTAGGGAACTGATAGCAACCACTATCTTACAAAAACACTAAATTAAATCAAAGAAGTTCTTAAAACACTTGTGTTGCTTGTGTAAGTTGCAGTGTAGAAGGGGCTTGCAAACATTTCTGTTAATTATGTATTACAGCTGTCCTTCATAAACTTAATTACTAAGTGCTGAAAGGCAATATACTCAATTTGCATATGTACATGAAAGACATGGCATATGCAAAAATCAGATTTTAATTAGCATTCTTTGATTGGGAGGGTTACAAATCAAATTGGCATGTTGTAAGATTTGCATCTTCAGTGCTGGATTAATCCAGACATGTGATGGCTCAACTACTATTGCCCACTGCAAGAGCCTCATATGAAAACTTCTAAAATAAATCACATGCAGAGACAAACTGAGGTACACACACATATATATATATATATATATATATATATATATATATATATATATATATATATATATATATATATATATATATATATATATATATTTATATTGGTAGTTGAATAAAATATGTTTTAAAAGAACCGGTAACCATGACAGTTCAATGGTGTTCAAGTTACCATAATGAATCTCTCTCTATCTTGCAGCCTCTGGGTTTATCAATGTAATTTGGTCTTTTTAAATGATTGTGTCTTGATTATTATTATAAAAGGATATTATGGTGTCATTCATGTTATCAGTTTATAAATACATTTAACTAATAAGACTCCTTGGCCTTGGGGATATTCATAATATCATAACAGATAAAAGGAACGGTTTGTATCTTTTATTTTTTCTGACTGCTACACCTCGTTATATCTATGACGCAGGTTCTTATACCTACCATTTAACAGCAAGCCAGGATAAATGCCTGAAGCACATTACGTGTGTGTATTCCGATGGTTAATTTTTCCATTTTGTACAACCAGTCCCCACAAAAGCTCCCCTTGTTTTTGTCAAATTGGTAATGTTCCATCATGACATGAACTTTATGCTTCAATCTTAATCTGTAATAAAATGGACAGACTGGAAATATTTTTAAAAGAGAGGTTAAAGAGTAAGTAGCGAGGTTCCAAAAACATAGTGTTAAACATCCCCACGTGCTGCTACAACTGGTTAAATAATGTACCTGTCATTTTCCTTTTCATTGTTAACCTCCTGACAACTTCTTACACGTATAACTTTAAAGTGTTTCAAAGCACTTTTCGAAATGACTGCTTCCTAGGATAAGACGTAATGAGATTTTGGTGTCCTGCTTTGCCCTGACCTTTTCCATCCGTGTTAGTGCCAGTGGTCAGCACAACTTTCGGGGTGTGGCCTCACTTGCATGTTAGCTTTCAGCGATTTTGTTGACGGCATAGACGGGGCGACTGCATTTCAAACTAACAAGGGAAGTGGAGATTTACCTGAAACGCAGACTCTGCTGAATCCAATACAAAAAGGGAACAGCAAGTAGTGAAGAAGTGAGGGAGCGAGAGACAGAGAAAGATGACTTTTTCCAAACAATTTTCTATATTATTAATATTTGCTTATTTAAGACACCTTTATCCAAGGCAACATACAGAGACTATGATATAAATATGTCCTAAAATCAGTGGAAAATAAATTAATTCATTATATGTGTGTGTGTGTGTGTGTGTGTGTGTGTGTGTGTGTATGTATATGTATGTATATATATATATATATATATATATATATATATATATATATATATATATATATATACACACACACACACACACACACACACAGTGCCTATAGTAAGTATTCACCCCCCATTGGACGTTTTCACATTTTGTTGTGTTGCAACCTGAAATCTTGATGCATTTACATGTTTGTTTGTTTTTTCCTTTCATTTACACAACCTACTCAACACTGAAGAAGAACTAGAATTTTTATTGTGAAACAACAGTTAATGAAAAAAAAATACTGAAAATGTCTTGGCGATCGTCAATATTTGGTAAAACCACCTTTGGCAGCAATTACAGCTGTGAGTCTTTTGGGGTAAGTCTCTACCAGATTTGCACACCTGGATCAAGAAATATTCGCCCATTCTTCTTGGCAAAATTGTTCAAGCTCTGTCAACTTGGATGGGGATCGTTGGTGGACAGCAATCTTCAAGTCGTGCCACAGATTCTCAATCGGATTCAAGTCCAGGCTTTGACTGGGCCACTCTAGGACATTCACTTTCTTGTTTTTAAGTCACTCCAGTGTCGCTTTGGCTGTGTGCTTGGGGTCATTGTCCTGCTGAAAGGTGAATCTCCGTCCCAGTCTTAGGTCTTTTGCAGACTGAAGCAGGTTTTCCTCAAGGATTTGCCTGTATTTAGCTGCATCTATTTTGCCCTCTACTCTGAAAAGCATCCCCATAGCATGATGCTGTCACCACCGTGCCTCACAGTAGGGATGGTGTTACCTGAGTGATGTGCTGTGTTCGGTTTGCGCCAGACATAATGCTTTGCATTTAGGCCAAATAGTTCAATTTTTGTTTCACTGGACCACAGAATCTTTTGCAACATCTTTTCAGAGTACACTTGCCTTTTTGCAAATTCCAAGCAGGATTTTACATGGTCTTTTCTCAGAAATGGCTTCCTTCTTGCCACTCTTCCACACAGGCCAGATTTGTGCAGTACCTGAGCTATTGGTGACAGATGGACAGTTTCTCCCATCTCAGCCATGGAATGCTGTAGGTCTTTACAGTTGTCTCTTGGTGGCTTCTTTGACCAATGCCGCTCTTACCCGGCTGCTCAGTTTGGGAGGACGGCCTGCTCTAAGCAGATTCTGGGTGGTACCGTATACATTCCACTTCTTAATGATCGACTTGACTGTTCTCCAAGGGATATTCAATGTCTTTGAAATCTTTTTATACCTCTCCCCTGATCTGTACCTTTCCTCAACTTTATCACAGAGTTGTTTTGAAAGCTCCTTGGTCTTCATGGTTGTAGCTTTGCTTTGAATGCACTACCCAACTGTGGGACCTTTCAGAGACAGGTGTACTCCATTTATTTATGAGTGTCATAGTAAAGGGTATGAATACTTATCTAATGAAGACTTTTCAGGTTTTTAGTTTTAATTAATTTGTATCCATCCACACCCCCCCCCCCCCATTTTTTTCACACATTGAAAGTGTTGAGTAGGTTGTGTAAATCAAAGGGGAACAAAGTGGGGTGAATACTTACTATAGACACTGTATAGGGCTCTAAATTGGCAAAAGGCCAAGACCAAAATGGCTGTCAGTTCAATACATTTGTAGACGGTACCAAGGCCAGAGTGTAGGATGCTGTGTAATTTTGCTTATGATTCAGTTATATTTATAACATAATTATTGGCCACTAAAAAAAAAAAAACTCAGTTTAACTTAATAATAACTTATTTATTCAGAAAATGCTATTTTTGTATTATCAAGCAGCAGCCTACAGCTGTGGCAAGTTTTGCATCACCTAGAATTTTAGGATTGAGACAATTTATATATGTAAAAAAATTACACAAATAAACACGTATATGAACATAATTTAGATATGTTATTTAACATCATGAAAGTCAAAGAAACACAAAATTATATCACAAAAGCAGTCTGTTAGGAAGGTTGCAGCAAGTGCTGTGGTGCTGTGTTGTGTGCTGAAGTTCAGTAATACTTATTCTGTCTAGTTGTTCTGCATTTTATTATATATCTGAGCACCAATATAAAATGCATAATGAAAATAAAAACATTCAAGATGTATTGTCATGCTGCCTCATGGCAATTAAGCAATAGTATCAGTTTAGCAAAGGTTTAACACTTTCAGTTTAGGGGCAACTTTAAAAACCGGTCCTGTCTCTGGGATTATGGGGTGAGTTGGTAGCTTTAGATTGACCTCAGTCCATATCAGGGTGGTGCATAATTACCGTTGAGCTATGGCCAAACACATACCTTCATGAAAAACGGGACAACTAGCCAAAAGCGACAAAAATAAGATTTTATGAAACTTGTGGGGACACCAGGACGTGACACCTAAAAGGGGGACTGTCCTGGTAAAAATCGTGATGGTTGGTAGCTTCATTTATGGATGAAATGAACATACTAAAACTTATCTTTGTCATAAGATGGACAAATAATGATAATAAATGCTGCAATACAATGTAGATTATATCATTTTTGTTGTGTTGTGGTAAAAATAAGGAAATTAAAATAGGGGATAGCTGCAATTGAAACATATTCAAGTTAGTTACAGTCACTTTTTTATTTTTTTAAACCTGAAAAGAAAATGTAAGAATAGTAATGGCCGTGAATAGACATACATTTTGCAGCAATTACAGCCTTACAGACCTTTGGCATTCTAGCTGTCAATTTGTTGAGGTAATATGAAGAGATTTCACCCCATGCTTCCTGAAGCACCTCCCACAAGATGGATTGGCTTGATGGGCACTTCTTACGTATCATACGGTCAAGCTGCTCCCACAACAGCTCAATAGGGTTGCGATCCGGTGACTGTGCTGCCACTCCATTATACACAGAATACCAGCTCACTGCTTCTTCCCTAAATAGTTCTTGCATAGTTTGGAGCTGTGCTTTGGGTCATTGTCCTGTTGTAGGAGTAAATTGGCTCCAATCAAGCACCATCCACAGGGTATGGCATGGCATCGCAAAATGGAGTGATAGCCTTCCTTCTTCAAGATCCCTTTTACCCTGTACAAATCTCCCACTTTACCACCACCAAAGCACCCAGACCATCACATTGCCTCCACCATGCTTGACAGATGGCGTAGAGCACTCCTCTAGCATCTTTTCATTTGGTCTGCGTCTCACGAATGTTCTTCTTTGTGATCCGAACACCTCAAACTTAGATTCGTCTGTCCATAACACTTTTTTCCAATCTTTCTCTGTCCAGTGTCTATGTTCTTTTGCCCACTTTAATCTTTTCTTTTTATTGGCCAGTCTGAGATATGGCTTTTTCTTTGCAAATCTGCCTAGAAGGCCAGCATCCCGGAGTCGCCTCTTCACTGTTGACGTTGAGACTGGTGTTTTGTGGGTACTATTTAATGAAGAATTTTTAGTTGAGGACCTGTGAGGCGTCTGTTTCTCAAACTAGACACTCTAATGTATTTGTCCTCTTGCTCAGTTGTGCACTGGGGCCTCCCACTCCTCTTTCTATTCTGGTTAGAGCCAGTTTGCGCTGTTCTGTGAAGGGAGTAGTACACAGCGTTGTACAAGATCTTCAGTTTCTTTGCAGTTTCTTGCATGGAATAGCCTTCATTTCTCAGAACAAAAATAGACTGACGAGTTTCAGAAGAAAGTTCTTTGTTTCTGGCCATTTTGAACTTGTAATCAAACCCACAATTGCTGATGCTCCAGATACTCAACTAGTGTAAAGAAGGCCAGTTTTATTGCTTCTTTAATCAGCACAACAGTTTTTAGCTGTGCTAACATAATTGCAAAATGGTTTTCTAATGATCAATTAGCCTTTTAAAATGATAAACTTGGATTAGCAAACACAACGTGCCATTGGAACACAGGACTGATGGTTGCTGATAATAGGCCTCTGTACGCCTATGTAGATATTCCATTACAAATCAGTCGTTTCCAGCTACAATAGTCATTTACAACATTAACAATGTCTACGCTGTATTTCTGATCAACTTGATGTTATTTTAATGGACAAAAAATTTGCTTTTCTTTTGAAAACAAGGAAATGTCTAAGTGACCCCAAACTTTTGAACGGTAGTGTATGTACAGAGTCTTCTATGCTGAGCACTTCTGCACCCTTCAACAGCAGATCCAGACACCAGAATTGCACATTTCAGCACTTTTATGCACTTTTTATTCACACACAAACAAAAGCCTAGCTCCCACGTGGAACACTAACTAAACTTTTCATCCACAATATCTAGTACGGGACCGTGAAGCAGTTTAGCCATTTCAAAACACAGTTACTGGTTTTACAACACACAGAAACAAACACGAACAGACTTCACAAACTACTACTTCAACCCACCACCAACACAGACAAAGACAGGCTTTTATACACATGCATATGACACTAATTACAAACACTAAAACAATAATTAACTTAAACAATCCCCAAGTGCACCCAAATGATTCCCATTCAGCCCTGAAGGATTCTGGGACATGTATTATTTTAGCCCTAGGGCCATGACACCTCTCCTGTGTACTACAAAATTCTCGCATACACCGTGAACACACTGTCACACAAGTATTATATACCCATTTTATATCACCTCGCTTAATATCTTACCCCGTTTGTTATTACAATTTCTCAAAATCCACTCTCCATATACCATAGGTTCTTTGAGAAATGACCTCTCAATATCATATCACAAACCTGCTTACTGTCACGTTTTGTGCAGCCTGTCAAATGCTGCTTGGTCAGGCTTTACTATGTAAACACAGGATATAATTAATTTCCAATGCAACTGACAACTAATAATCATTTAGGCTGATAAACTGACATTTTGTAAAATGCTGCGCGGGCAGTCTTAAGGGGACACAGTTCATTACAAAACACCAATGTCACCAAAATGTTCTTCTTTAACAGTCAGTCTTATACAAATGCACATAACAAAAAAAACAAAAAAAACATGAAGTGCAACGCCTAATTGATAGCTCTCATCGTGGATAATTCATGCCTTTTTTAGATACACATATATATATATATAGTGAAGTATTGGTTAAGTAAAGGAGCAAAATGTGAAAGGAGAGGTGGGTAAACTGGAGGGTAAACAAAGAAATGAAATAATATAATGTGCTTGAGGTTAAAACTAAATATGATATGGGATACTTGATTAACTACTAAATGATAATGGTGTGATTAAATAAATGAGAGACTAAAAGTAATTAAATCTGGTTTAAAGTAAATAGGTCTTATTTAGTAGAGACCATACATGGGGGTGTTAGGATCCAGTAGAGGATACTGGAGTCAGGAACCAATGCCAGTTTTAGTCAATGGAGTAATTAGTGGATTAATCAGTTAGGTTTAAAAGGATGTGAGTGTGTGCGTTTGGGGTGAGTGATAGTAGGAGTTTGGTTGGAGAGTTGGAGAGAAAGAGAAAGAGAACAAGAGAAATCATCAGCTCATGAGAATGCATGGTCAGTACATCTTGTGTATAATGTGACCCTCAGCTTTGGCTGGTTAGGGGTGGGGGGTTCAAGGAGGAACGAGAGCGGGTGTTCGAGAGAAAACGAAAATAAAAGTAAAATAGAAAGTCAAAATAATCATTGCTGATAGTGCTGGAAGGACCAGCACTGTACTTGGTTTTGGTGGAGGTATTTGTGTTTGTGACCTGTTTTTGTATGCACTTTTACTTTGCTATGTGAGCATTATTTTTGTTTAATTATTTTCTTCTGAAAAAAAACACAACCCGGCACTTTAACCCGCAAGTACCTGCCTGTGTGCCTCTGTATTAACTTCCTGGTCTGGGGATGTCATCACTACTAAGCAAACATGTCAGTTTTATATTTGAATATGCATGTAATTATGTATGTGGCGTCTTTCAGAATTTGCATACGTTTCTCCACACAAAGAAAATATTCTCTTATTTCAAAGCAGAACTGAAATGTATGAAGCTAGTCCTTTCGAATGATTTATTTGATTAGCAAATAATTCAAATTATAACAAAATATATGCAGTCCACAAAGTTACATATTTATTCCCCCCCTGATCAGTCACACAAAAAGCATTGCATGCAGTTGGCAAGGGGCCTAGTTAGATGTTACAAGTACTTTGTAAAACTATCTTATCATACAAAAAATAGGCTTTTTTTTTTTAAATCTAAAGACTCCAACCTTTTCAAGTGATGTATTGAATTAGCAATAACTGAATTTATAATGATGTATGCAGTACAAAGTTAGTCAACTTATTGCTTCACCACTTATTTGTTACTTAAAGTCACCATTGTATTTTGGTATTTGAATATACAGATACTTTTCTTGGATCCTAGTCACAACTCACGTTCGTCATGGGTGAATTGTCTATACTGCTGTCACTCACTATCATACAGCTCACAGTGTATATGCACCTGTAACACAGCATTGGCTACGGGGCAAAAAAAACAACAAAAAAACTTTCAAACCCCTTTATTTTTTTTTTTCCAGTGATAGGAAGAAGTTTTTAACTTTTCAGTTTTCACCTGATTTATATTGTAGCCTATCACAGCTGATGGGATTGTGACCCATAATTCGTTGTATGTACTGCTAACACTGACTTTCACAAACACAGGTGCACATGAAGTACTTTGTTTAATATACATTGAAAAAAAAAACTGTAGGGCCTATTTTCTGTTTACGCTACAATGTGGGAATTTGTATTTTACACCAGGAAGAAGTTCTTAAAGAGGTTACCAGATATTGGGACACTGACAGCAAAATAATAATATAAATTTAAAACATGATTGACTAAATTACTTCCTGAAATCGAGGTGTAGGCCCATGTATTTAAAAAAAAAAAAAAAAAAAGTTTCTTACAAATCTTTCTTTATTTACAGCAGCTCCAAAGTTGATGACGCCACATTCCATATAAATCTTAAATAAGCTCTTTATTGCAAATGCTGGAAATATAAAACAAAATAATGTTTATGAATATAACGAAATCCTGCAAATAATGTATTCCAAAATTGTTCAATGAATGCAAATATTTCTAAATACTGCATTAGCAAATAGTGCAAGCAACTTTTTGTACATCAAAAATCACACCAAAGGGAAACACAAGGACAATCGTTTTCTTAAAGGGAATGCTACTGATTTTCTAGCAGATCTTGACTCGTTGGTCCGCGCTAATGGAATTCCACCAGCACCCAGCTCAAACACCTTTCAAAATCACAATGTGAAGGGGACTTCGCAATTCAGTGCAAACGTAAAAACACTTTTCCTTATGTTGCCCTTACACTTTTTTGATGCCACACAATTTTTATTTTCTTGTTTATATCACAATTTAGAGTGCCCAACTAGAATGTATAATCATGATCACTCTCCACAACAACCCACACAACAGCTCAGCACTGAAGGTCAGTGGACATCCTCCACTCCCACTCCCAAGCAAATCAATTCATTATACAGAGGCACACCAGAGCCAATGCAACTCTCCCATGGAATCCCCGTGAAGATCAGCCTCTTCTGACAGCCAGAACTCCAACCTGAGCTGACCTGGCTCGATGACTCGCCCTGCTTACCATGTGGTCGTGTCGCTTGAGGAACCCACAATCATTTTGTTTTAATAATGAGAACTTGAACAAGGATATGATCTGAGTGAAATATTACCACATTTAACATAAGACAGAGTAGGGCCTTAAGCTGTTTCTGGGTTTAGAAGGAAGGGAAACTTCATAGTGAAGAAAGTCTTCATATATGGATTACTGAACAATGTAATATAAAGTTGGAAGAGACATGTAGATTGCAACCATTTCTGCATCACTTGACAATTATTCTTATGCCTCTATCTTTTTGCTTTTTCTATCTAGTAATCAAGAATGTTCTTACAGGATTACAGAAAAAACGTAATCCTCAGGACATCAGCATTTCTTGATATAATCACAGATTTAATTTTTAATTTATTATTGTTATTACTTGTTTTTATATACTGAGAAAATAAAATAAATGTATACAGTAGATGGGGCTTAAAAAAAGGTTTGTGTTATAGACAGAATATTTTTGTAATGACACTGCAGAGGGATGATTTGTAAGACCACTTCAGTAACTGACTTTATATTGGATATTCTCATATGCAGGAATATTACTGTTTTTTATTTAATTGAATTTCCCAGCAATTTATTTTAAATATACTAATGTATAAATGCAACTGAATGTCATCTGTTAATAACCTGCATATACTGAAGTAGCAGTATCACCTTTGTATTCTGCCATTAAAAGGTCTGCATACACTAAAGCACAGAAGAGTCTTCTTTGTGGGGGCAAGACCACAAGCAGTGATTAAGTGAGAAGAAACTAGATGAGATAAATGTCTCATGGTGGAGACAGAGCTGGTAAAAAACACATTTTATACCAGACTACTAGATTATTTTTCCAAAAGTTTTGTATAGCATTATAGAGGTTTTTTTTTTTTTTTTTTTTTTTTAAATACCTGAGATTAAAACAGATACTCAAAAAACTTGCCAAAAAAAAAGTAATACTAATTCTAAAAATCTAAAGTACATATGATGCTGAAGATAGTAAGGCGTCCTCTCAAATAATTGTCATGTCAAACATTTACTATGACCGGACATGTATGTAATGTATCCATATTCTTGTCCTCATAATCTGTTTGGAATTTCATCCAGTACATTTTGGGTTGTAACGTAAACCTTAGTCAAAAGGCTGGGATACTCCACTGCTATATTCAGGGGTGTGGTTTTTAAAAAAAAAAAAAAATGTAGTCTTCTACTCTATTATACTTTTACTTCAGTCACCATCAAACCATAACATAGAAAGCGTAACTAAACCTGTTTGAACAAACCAAATGTTTTTATAAACAGATGCAAAATAAACGGTATATGTTTCTTCCTAAAAAGTAAAATGTTTTGTTTACAAAACTAGAAGCAAACAGCTAATGTAATCTAATTTAAAGCTATAAATCAAATGTCTTCATTATACTTAAACTCTCTGCTAATAAACCAAATATGAGTTATATCTTGCTTTCTCAATGTCTTTCCAACCATCCAAAAGTTTCCATACAGTTTGGTAAAATGTAATTTGCCTATTAACCTTTTTTGACGGTTTTACTTTTTTTTCCACTTGAAATTAAAAATGAAATGGAGTTTTAAGAGAAAAAGAGCATTTTGAGGTAATATCAAAACTATTTTTCAGATAAGCATAATACAAATGTCTACTCTGAGCACATATTAAAATGTTTTATATCAAGCAAATGAAATGTTCATAAACTGTAACTAAAGTCTCTTCAATAGAACAATCAGTGAAAAGACCTAGGATTCAAGCATTTTACTCAAAATGGATTAGAAAACCCAAGAGTGTCCTCTGAACCATATGTTCCATTTTTCCTCTTCCCTTTACTATTTAGCACTTTTCTAGGAAAAATTGACTGAGATGGAAGCTATTTTGCATGGTACAGTGGCTGAGGCTAACAAATGAGAGTTTTGTGGGCTGGATGTTAGTCCCTTGCCTCATCTGCCACTCCTAATGATGGCAGCCACCTGCTGTTTTATTGTCACAGCTGGAGCTGGTTCACATTCTACGGTGCTGAGCTCTGCCCATGAGTACCAAGCTCTCTCCTCGCCTCATTACTTTGATGAACTTTTTATGGTCAGCACCCATGAAGACCTCATGTAGGACTGTACAACCTAGACTGGCTTCAGGGAGTTCTCTGTGCTCATATAGGCTGGAGATATAAGTGACACTGAGGCACTTGCTATCTGTCACATAAGAAGTCGGCAATATGACTAGCTACCTCTATCTCTAGACAAGGCTCCCAGCAGTCGGAACATGTGCCTAGGCCTAGGCTTTCGTATTTCCAGCTTCAGTAGCTGTAAAGTATCTCAAATGTATTATTTTCTGAAAGCGGTAGCTGGTTTGTAAGAGAAACGTGAATTTGTAATTGAAAAATTGTCAAAGAATTCCAAATGTAGATCAGGTTTCTTAGTCTAAATGAGAGAATAGATACTATGATGATTGCAAATATGTTAAGTGTATGATAAAAGTTTTGTGATGAAAAAATCAAGGCAATTATCGAGTTCCCCATGTAGAATGTGACAGACAGGATGACAGCTGACACAATCAGTGAATCAGGGTCCGCAAATACATTGTTGTATTTTTTGTTGCACCAGTCAGATTTAATATCAAACTTGTTGGGTGGACTGAAATGTTTTTATTCTGCCTTTAAAATCCATAGACCTATGTTGAAGGGAAATTATGGATGATAAGCGATCCTAGTGTTCCTTGTTACATCATTATATATTTTAACATACACGAGTCAGATACAAACTGGCTTCTATTTTCACCTTGCGGTTTAATTCTACGTCATTAAATGATACTGGTAAACAGAAGGAAACTACACTACCATGTACTGTTGAACAAATTATATACACTACCTGAATCTGTATTGTATTGCTTACATCAGTGCCCTAAGTACAGTATAGGTCCCTCAAATACAGGTCCCTGTCCACAAAAGTAAATGAATCCATTGTTTATGATCAGACAATTGTATAACTGAGCTACTAGTGGTTAACTATTACATTGCAAGAAAAAACAACTAACAGTAACTTTTCATCTAAAGCTAGGAAATGATTTAAAGAATTACACTTTTAAAGGTCATTAGCATCTTGAGCAAATTTCTTTAATTCTCCACAGTGTTAAAAATGTAAAGAAAATATTTTTTTTCCAAGGGTATGTGCTAAATGATTAAACACCAGCTCTGCTCATTATCTTGCTTTACCAAACTTCTCTAAGACCAAATAAATCAAAACTGCCTCTAACATCCCTGAATATATAAATTACAGACCTGCTCAGTGGCAGCAATGATATTTTAAAAAGCTTGTTGCACAATTTTATGGCAATGATGCAATTTATAACAAAACTGTCTTTTTATTTATCAAGTCTACATTTTTTTTTAGCAATAAAAGATGTTTAGAAGTCTTTACAGATGTTAAATCTACTATACAGCAAGTTATGATCTGCTGTTCTACAAAGCTCCTAGTATCCTTACATATAGAACCCACTTCCTAAAGTAAAGTACCCCATACAGATTTTTAAGTCTATTTGGAAAAAAAATAAACATATTACAAGTTTGTATAGTCTAACCTGTATTGCTTCTTATACGTGTTTGGCCAAATGTAGTTAACAGACATTAAATAACTATATACTGTGCTCAGTTGTTACAACACTCCTCGTTATAGTGCAGAATCGGTTATAACACGGTAGGGTCGCGGCTCCCATTTGCTCCATAATGTCATTACAGTAGCTGTTTTACACTCGTTATACGGCGGAACACAAATAGCACGGTCTTGTAACTATGGCTCCCCACTACAGTGTTATAAAGGGTGAGCACTGTATTTCATTGTCTGAACCCTGAGAAATTAGGCAAACTGTTCTGAAATGTTTTTTTTTTTTTTATTTATTTTTTTCGACTGTACAGGGGCAGTTGTATTAATCAAAAGGCACTAAAAGGATTACTACTGGTAACTATAGGTAGTGCTTGTGTTGGTGAGATTGAACTAGTTCTCACATCGGATTTTAATAGACTTGCTTGGGGGGAGTTAGGAATTTACTCCTAGAAAATCAATTCCTTGTAATTGGTTCAGACCTCATTGGTTCAGACCTCTATAAAGTACAATATATATATATATATATATATATATATATTATATAATATATATAGATATATATATATTATCATTATATATATATATAATTATATATAATTTTGTTTTGCAAACATTCATTTTCCAATCAGCATATGATCAATAAAGCTATTCAGGGTGCAGTACTAGCAGGGTACAGAAGTCAAAGGTTCCCCTTCCTTTTTTTTGTCCTTCATACAAGAGGTTGAAAATCAAAGGAATGGACTTGGACACTGCACCACGCTGGCAACTTCTCATGTATACCCCTAATTAAATTAATTGCTTTACTACAGTAGTAACATGAAAGTTGAAATATATTTTTGCATGAAACAAAAATAAATACTGAAAATGAATATAGAGCAAAAGTGATTTTCAGGTATTCATTACTTAATGACTTTCACTTGGAACAAAATGGAAGGGTGCTACAGTGGTAAATTCATCCTTCTACAAAGAAGAGAAAACAAAATTTGTTGGATTAGTATTTGGCTAACTTTCACATAGAAACTTATGATGTTGTGAGAAGTTTATATTCAGTCTTTCACAACTTAGGATAAGTTGCCTATTGGGCAGGTCACTGACTGGTATAAACCAGACAAAAAAACAACTCTAGTGAAACCATCATTATAGAATAAACAGGCATTCAACAACCGCAACCACTCCTCAGGTTCAATTTAAAAAATGAGGACCAAATGAAGCTTTAAAGAGGAGCTCGATGAATCAGTAAAAAAAAAAAAAACAGATGATTTATTTAGTGTGTTTACTGTTTACTATTTCTTCGTGCCTTGGAGATGAAATTAATTTTTTATTTTGCCCCATAGTATAAAATAATTTTTAAACCCTTGGGTGTATGACTTTCAACATCAGATACTGTGTGTACATTCCAATTGCATGTACCTATTACAAACTGCACTTGAAAATACTTGAAAGCTTTTGGTACTACTGGTCAATATTTTACCCAAATGTTTCTTATTAAGTTGAAAACAGAGTTTCTAATCAATGAAATTTGCTTAATTATATTTGGGAAAGTACTGTAAACCGGTACTGTACATAAATATAACCTTGCAATTAATTTTCCCCAAATAATTAAATAATTAAGGATTAATGTCGAATTTTTATTACATTTACATATGGTTATTACAGAACCAGATCTTGAACATTAGCACTTATCCTGAACTACCTTGGGTTACGTTAGGTTAGTGTTAATCAATGTCTGTAAAACCAGATGTTACAATGTTAGCACTTGTAAATCATTTTAAAATGACACAAAAACAAAATACAGTAACACATCTTTTATAGTAAAGAGGAAATCCGCATCTCAGAAATTGAGCAAATAACCTAAAAACAAATTGTCAACCATTTGAGTTTGTGTCCCTCCCTGGAATAATATCCATTCCCCAATTCAATTAATTTCCAATTCATTCCCCAACCCAGGTATAAAACCTGCTACAGGCCCCTCATTCAAAGTAAGAAGTTGTACTAAACAACAAATAACCGAAGCTTGTTAATGGAAAACACAAAGAGCCACATTCATAAAACATTAGTCTGCTATTAAGCACAGTGGAATGCACTGCTTTTATTGCAAATGTAAAAGGAGTGATAACCTAATAACTTCCTGTGCTGTAGGTCATATTCCAATTAGATCTTTGGGTGTAGCAAAGGAAGGGATGCAGTTACACGGGCAGCTTTTTAATCTATACTGTTCTATAAAACTGCATCTGCATACAAAAAAAAAAGTAGAAAAGCAAAAGAACCAAATTGTCTTCTGCATATAGAAGGGGGAGGCCAAAAAGGAGGCAGGAAGACTTTAATACCTTTAGGCATCAGTCCTTTAATCCTTATTGATACAGCTCATTGGCTCAACCCTGGTGTAAACGTCCAAGTGTTATTCTCAAATGGTGTCTACACAACGTATTCTGTACACAATGTTCAGTAAGTAGCATCTCTTAAAATATATAGATATTATATCCCTCTTAATCTTCCCCTCAAGATACCACTGAGTTGTGTGAATCTAAAATATAATTTGGATTAATTTTTATCTTTGTACATGTTACATATCTCGACTGGATGAGAGACAAGATAAAGAGTGCACAGGAAAGGGGTCAATCTTCATTAACAGACTTTAATAATATGGATTGACAGCAAAGTCCATCAAAGCAATACTTTAGGCAGTGTTTGAGTGCAGCCTGTTCCCAAAAATTAGAAGCATCCTCTGAGAACCTGATGAGATTTTTTTTTCCCCTTCAAACTTTTTCTTGGGGCATACTGAAACACTCTGACTACAATCAGAACCTACCCCTTACTTGTAGAATACCCTACTTTCTTCCGTACAATGAAATGCAAGAGATATGTGGTTATTTACACAACAACTGAAAGCTGGACCAATGTAAAAAAAGGATTAATTCACATATCTTTAATACCCCTTCTCCACTCGCACATCCGACACATCAGGGCTCGGTACGGTACGGATATGGGTGATTCACCACTGGCTATTTGTCAAGCCGAGCGAGAGCCAAACCATGAAACTCTGACTTCACAAGATAGTCCTGCATCGGGTCGGGCGCCCACGGATGATCCACAAAAGCGGGTTGGAATGAACTTTTTCACAGTTTGGGTAAAAAAAAAATGTGTTTTCCGGGTCTGAATTTGGAATCGCCAAAAATGTCTTCTGTCCTTTCAGTGTGTTCATATGTAACCCTTTCCCAAATAATGTATTAGAAGGTAAATGTACCAGTATTTCCTGCACTAAAGCAGGAAGTGATTAGGGAGGGCAGCTGACTAAGCAGTGTTCTTGCGTGTTTGAAACATTGCAAGATCCTTTTATCATGACTGCTCGGTGATATAAAAAATATTAATGAGGTGAAACAAAAGAGAACGCAGGGTTTATATCATAGTGGTTAATAGTGCAAGAGATGAATCAGAAGTGTGGAATTCTTTTTAAATCATAACAAATGCAAATAATGAACATCTGACTGGATCTGTTGCTTGTAAAACCTGTCATTATGTTTTTGTGAACGACAGCCACAAAACTGGTACATCATCTCTGCGGAAGCACAGGTGTAGCTTCCTTTCAACTGGTGGCATGAAAGGAACAGACAGGTATTCTATAGTAAAGTTAGTAGAGATAGTTAATGTTCCAGTGTAACAATCCAGACCACTAGAGAAAGCAACCACGCTGTATACTCTATTGTATAAACTCAATCTGTGGAGAATGGTAGAGACATGTGTGTGAGTGTGAGAGTCAGTTGACACAAGCAGTATGTAATGGACAAAACACTTGCTGGTTCTGGTCGGGTTGCAGGTCTTGTTAAAGCGGGTCGGGTCGGGTGTAAGAAGATGGTGTTGCAGCGGCTTGCGGGTTCGGGTCGCAAGACTCCTGAATCCGGCTGCGAGCCGAGCCAGGGGTAGGGTTAAGGATTTTCGTCATTATGTTGCATCAGTCAGCACACTTCAGAAAGAAAAACAACAAACGTTCTCCAATGGAACATTGAGTAGAGCATACATTGTGACTGCCAATGTCCGTTTCCATTCTCCTTTTCTTTATTCTGAGATCCTCTACCTCATCCATCACCAATTTTCATTTCTGACATGGCTGCTCCTTTTTTTCTTTTCTCCTTCAAGATGTGCCATATACTTTTGTCTAGCAGCAGAAGACAAATTTTGTGATTTGCACATTTAGTATTCCACAAACTGACTGAATGTGATCAAGGATAATGCATTGCGATACTAATGATTCCTCATGCAGGTTTTCAACTTCAAGCCCCTTTTTCACCGAAAACCCTCGTTCTACACTTGCCTGGCCATGCGAAAGTAGCTGCGATGTCTGAATAATCTTCCACAAATGTGTAAAAAACAGATTATTGGCCACGTGTCATACAGAAGGGCATCAATGTCATTCATTTGAATCTTGCAGGAGACTCAGTCACTGTCACTTCCATAAACTCTCCAACCTGGTGAAGTATATCGTCGCACTTCCTCTTTTGGCATCCACATCTTCAAAATTGTCTTCAGATTTTCGCAGTACTTATCTCTAGCAGAGGACATAAGCCTTGGGTCTAGGGCAGACATGCTTCTCATAAGAGCATATCTGACCAGCAATTTCTCCAGTAATTTACCCACACTTTAAGCCAGTGAAGTTGTGCATTCCATTTTAAATTCAAGCACTGACTTTTCAATAACTTTTTTTGCTGTTAACAAATCTTTTAAAACGCTGTCTGCCGCAAAGCCCACTTCTACCTTTTTGAGGTCGCAGTAATTTTCCCTTTTGACTGGCTCCACTTTCATAATCTTAACAACCGGTGTGGCTTCTTTAACATCAGATCTAACAAATCTTTGCATGAGTCCTCTGATAACACGTTGCATATCATTGCAAAGCAAGGACAGCATAGGTTTATCAGTCTGGTAAGCAGTAAGGAATGGTACCATTTGTTTAGCGACAGACAGAAAAAGCTGATTTTAGCAGTAACCAGGTTGTCACTGCACATTGCCTTAACTGTTTCAAAGGATTTAGTTTTCCAATCAGCACACTTTTTTTCATGCATCTGTTTAGCATACTTAATGACATTAGGCCAAACTTCAATGCTCTCTCCACTACCCGAACATTTTCTAGCCATTTATACTGACAAAATTTCAAAAGAAAGCATTCACTACCTGTGACTGTGTTATAATCTTCCCTCCTAGCCGGGGTATCTTTGAACAGCCAATACATAGTGGATAGCAGTTTGGTGATTTTCCAATTACATGCAAGAAAACCATCCTAAAAGCTCCGTTAACAATACGCAGTCCGCAGCTCCCAATGTTTAACAATGCTGTATCGGAGTCTGTTTTTAACTGATTTTAAAACAAACTTACAGTTTACATTTGGACCATCGACAGACAGCTGAAGAGGGTTGCGTAGATTTATTTTTTCAACAAGTTTTGAACTTCGTAAGTATGGTATTGGCATAAGCGTGGCCTAAAAATTGGGACCCATAATATCGTGGGGCTACTTTGCCGTTTTCCCACAGACGAACTTGCACAACCATTTGCTTGGATTGAGATTTATGGTTCAGACTCTCATCATATAACAACACAAACTGATCTTCTTTGATGATTTGCTCCGATGAAATGGACCTGAAGTAGGGAGCAATATCAAAACAACAAAGGTAGACACATTTTCATTCTCCACAAGAAAATGATTTAGCTATTTCACAGTCTGAGAACATGTGCTGAAACAACATATTAACTCATTCACATGATTTGTATGAGTAGTGTTTTTTAATTACATTTAAGCCCATATTATTTCAGATGTTACGTAAACAGTTTTGGTTACAAAATACGGCACTGTCCCAGATGCATTCGAACCTAAAGTAGAAGGCCTACTGCATGAGAATGCAGCAACACATAGCGATGTAACTGATGAGACAAAGTAATCTTTAATGTTCATTGCACTACCCTCTTTTCTGACTTTTAAATCACTTTTAACATGTTTTTATCGAAGCTTTTCATACAATACCGACATTGTGCTTTGTATTGATTGTTTTTGTCGTTCTGCAGTCAGTCATTGTAGGTCGTTTTCAAACCATTTCATTGAAATGGCACTTGCCTGGCATTTTTTGGTGAATTTAAAGTGTCTGAAGACTAAATACACAGCTACTAAACCGTTATCAAGCAGCAACCGCAATCTCTCTCGCCAGCTCTGGTGAGCATAAAACTCACACGAGAATACATTTCACTGATAACGCAGTGAGCCAATCAAAAACTACGAACAGAGAGCCAAATCGAGTTTGTTCATATCCGACATTGTGGTAGACCGAGGCTTAAAAATGTGGAATGCAACAAGTATATTAAGTATTACATTTTTTTAAGTCCATGAATTTCCATGACCCTATAATAAAATACCAATTTTCCAGGGTGTTGCAGGATTGGATTTTTTCCAAGACTTTCCAGGTTTTCAAGCACCCGTACAAACCATGAATAATTAATAACAACTGTCTTTCATTGCATGTGACGTCAGTACCATGGTTCGGCTCTATAGTGGAAAAACAACCCAGGCTCCCCTTAATCACACCGTGAAGGCTAGGTATGGTCCCGGCACAGCATGGCTGTACTATGGAAAAGAGGCATAAGGGTTTGGCCAACTGGAAATTGCCACATTATCCAAGGTGGGTGTTGTCTGGTGTTGAAAGCCAAGAAGACGACTTGGAGACTTGGGTTTTATTGGCACCTTAAATGTTTATTGGAAATTTGCTTGAGAAAAAGCTCAGGTGTGGATGTTTGAGGGTATTCAAATGATGACAATAGGTCTTAAGGAAGAATACTGTAGTAACGTGACTGACGGTCAAGACTGGCCAGCGGCAGAAATAGCACCCCAGACACAGAAACTGCAGTTACTGCATGTGCTTTTGTGCACTTTTATTATATACAATTGAAATAAAAAAAAACACACAGGAACAAAATAACAGTTTGAACAAAAACACTACACACAGAACTCTTCAAATAAACAAAACAGCACCAAAGCACAGCTATCACTGTCCCCTTTCTCACTCTTTTCACTGTCACACTCCTTCTCTACACTCTCCTACACAACCCACTCCAAACATTAATTTCTTTGTTCTTTTTATAGGGCGTGACCAGGGATAATGACACTCAATCATTCAATTACCCCCTGGCAACATTCCACATTTTTCAATAAAACAATTAAACACTTAAACAATCCACAAACCAATTCAACTACTACATTCACCTGTGGCAGTGCATAGGTGTCCTGCCCACATCTTCTCCTACTCTGCCACAAGACATACCGATTTAGAGCAGTGTAGTGAAAGTTTAAGGCTTTAGCAAAAAAAAAATGCTATGGGGTCTATTTTAATAATCTAAAACAATGGCATATCTTAATATTGCCATTCTTAAACTCAACATTAATCCCTGAAGGGATTTCCATTACATGAGAGTAGATGTTAAAATTCATGCTGATTTGAACTCGGCTCTCGCCAAGATAAGCACCAATTAAGACGTAGCTTTGCTGTAAACTAATGTGATCCATCTGCATCTCCATCCATTTGCGTTGTTTTCCATCTGATGATGTAGATATCCTTCTGTCTGGTATTGATTGCTAAAGTGTAATGCTGGCTCCAGGGATCAACCCAGGGCGGTGTCCCCAGCATATCAGCATGGCAACTGTCTGGATTGAGCTAAGTAGGGTACATCTCTGGGGTGTTCAAGTGGGCACCTTCTATCCTCTGTGTTTCGTCAGCTAGCCCACAACACCTCAAGAGGGCTCAACAGTGATTCTGGCGTCCTAGCATCACCCCCCCTCCATCCATCCAATCAGCTCAGCGATGCTTTCTTTCTATTGTGCTTGAGATCCCCATCTCAACCACAGCCAGATGCTGCACTCTTCTGCTGCTTCAGGTAAGTTCTTCACTGTGCGATGCAACTCTTGGCCACTGAACCTGACATCTCTGAGAAATCGGGTTGTAGAGTGTGCCACAAATCCTAGACAACCCACCTCCACTAGGTAAACTCGGACTCTCCATCCTCGCTGTTCCGCTTCAGCAGCTAGTTGAGCGTACCGAAGTTTCTTCCTCTCATACGCCTCATCCACAGCATCCTCCCATGGCACTGTTAACTCTACCAGATGAACAAGGAGTGGTGATCCAGACCACAAGACAATGTCTGGTCGAAGGTTAGTGATGGCAATCTCAGGTGGAAAAATAAGCCGTTGACCAACATCTGCCAGCATTTTCCAGTCTCTAGCAGCTTCCAGTTGTCCTGGGCGAGGCTTGGTTTTAATACCTTTTCTTGGTGGTTGCTCTCCTGGATGGAGGAATATTGTCTTTTGTGTGTAATGCTTTGATGGAACTGGTGGCAACTTGTTGGTCAGGTTACCCATTTCTTCCAATGCTAAGACCAAACCTGGTCATGGCACCAAGTAAACCATTCTTGGCTAAGACCCACCTTACATCCTGTCAAAATGTGCCTTAAAATGTTGCAGGTGACGAACACAAAGGACATGAGGGATCCTCACCCACCCAGAGGTTTAGGTTCTGTGGTAATGTGAGAACATCATATGCTGATCCGATGAGGAAACAGATCCTGCTCTGGTCTTTGCCAGCCGATCTTGCGTTGTTCCACACTCTCCCATCTCATCCATTCTCCCTGCTTGGCCTGGGAAATGGCCTTTACACACCTGATCCTTTACTCCTGCTTTTGCAACTCATTGACTACTAGCTTCCTCCGTTGAGCTGGCGTTGCCTTGTGCCATGTAGGAGGAGCTGAACTGAGACCAAAACCTTTTCCGTGCTGAACTTGTCCCATAATATCTCCGATTCGAAGGGCAGCCTTAGCATCTTTCACAGCTATCTTTGCAGCCCATTTTCTTCCAGTTTTCAACACAGGTGCTGCCTCCCTTATGCATTTGTCATGTGAATCTACTAATGTAATTTCCAGTTGGACTTTGGTGCACTTAAACTCCTTGATTAGAGCAGAGATTGGTAGCTGCAGTATTCCTTTACCAAAAAGTCCCACTCTGCTGAGGCAGCGTGGAGCTCCCAACCATTTCCTGACATATAAACTGATTAAAGCTTCCAGCTTCTCAACTGTTGTCAAGGAAACCTCGTACAGTCAGTGGCCACAGCAGTCTTGGCACTAGACCAAACTGAAAGCACCAGAGTTTCAGTTTGCCTGGTAAAGCGCTGCTGTCTATGCTGTCTACTTCTCCCACACGAACTGTGTCCTTCAGATCCCTGCCGTACCATCTCCCTAGACTTTTCACTGGCTTCTTGGACACTGTTGGTATTGCCTCACCATTAATGTAGAACCTTCTATTTACTACTTTACCTTTAATTATAGAGATGCTCCTAGATTTAGTGGGCTTGAATTGCATTCGTGTCCATTCAATGTTATTGGTTAATTTGCCCAATAACAGATTAGTGCATGCTACTGTTGTAGTCACTGTTGTCATGTCATCCATGTATCCTCGAATTGGTGGTAGTCACATTCTAGAAGCCAAGTGCTCTCCTCCCACTACCCATTTTGATGCCCAAATAATTACTTCCATTGCCATGGTAAAAGCCAGTGGAGAAATGGTACATCCTGTCATTATTCCAACTTCTAGGTATTGCCATGTAGTGCTGAATTCTGAAGTTGAAAAACAAAATTGCAAATCTTCAAAGTAGGCTTTCACTATATTTATTACTGTCATCGGTATGCTGAAAAAATCAAATGCTGCACAAAGTTGTTCATGTGGCACTGAACCATATGCATTAGCCAAATCCAGGAATGTCACATGGAGCTCCTTCCTCTCCTTTTTTGCTGATTGAATTTGTTGCCAGATTATGCCGATGTGTTCTAAGCATCCTGGGAAACCTGGAATGCCTGCTTTTTGTATTGAAGTGTCAATGAAGCAGTTCTTCTAGGTAGGTTGACAATTTCTGATCAATAATACTGGAGAAAATCTTGCCTTCTACGTTTAATAGGGAAATAGGACGAAACTGACCGATGCTTGTAGAATTTTTTTCTTTTGGTATAAAGACTCCACCTGCTCGGTGCCATGCTCTTGGTACAACCTGTTTTTCCCATGCCACTTTCATCAGTTTCCACAGGATTCGTAGAACTCCAGAAGCAATTTAAAATAATTTAATTGACCCCTTTATCAAAATCACTGTTTCAGAGTGATAGGTGGGATTGAGATCTGACACTATTTTGAAGGTGCACCTCCTAAATTAACAAAGCTTGAAATAAGTCACACAATCCTTCTCTGTAAAATCATGGTTACTGTTTAACCTTAAGTGAAATCTATCATCCATTAGATTTTTAAACAATCTATGGTAGTGTACTGTATATACAGTAGTAATGCTAAAAGAACATACAATTATTTGAGAGGTATTTCTCTTCTGTGAAGTCTGCTTTATTAGATGTTGTTGTCTAGTTGGTTTGTGTTCCTCAAATGTAGTTTTACCTGCAAGGACAGCTTTCTTGCTATATGTGAGCTTCTGAGCCTACTGTAAATGGCATCTTCAACCTCAAAAAACAAAGCAATTTAAAATAAATAATAATAATAATAATAATTTGTCCCCCCAAAATGGTAATCATATTATTATTATTATTATTATTATTATTATTATTATTATTATTATTATTAGGGAATTGCTCATTAAACTTGCTCATTTTTACCAAACAGAATGTTTTCATTTTTATTAATAATTATTAAAATTTTTTAAGTTAATCACAAGTAGTTTCATTAAAGAAATATGATTTATAATGAATGGATGGAAGCAGTTTTTTTTTTTTTTTAATATAATAATATAATCCATATAAAATATAAAACTGATCATTAGTTTCAGAAAGGCAATTAAAAGGAATGAAATGTTTGAAATAAATATTATTAATGAGGGACTCAATTTCAGATATGGAGAAATGAGAACGATGAAGTGTAGATTTATGCCTGTGAAGAGGAGAATTGGTCTATTTCTGAAAAAAAAAAAAAAAAAAAACTATTTAAATGTATTTCAACTCACTTTATAAATAGATTAAAGCAGCTACATGAGGTACATAAATATCCACCAATTTAAATTATTTCCATACATACAGGCACCTCCAAAATTATTGGCACCCTTGATAAAAACGGGCAAAAAAGGTTGTATAAAATAAACAACTCAGATAATGAGTTATTGGTTATGCAAAAAAAATATGGGAAAACTATATTCTTTATATACTAATACCATTGCTCAGAGAAAACATTTATTTTTAACTGTTATATATATATATATATATATATATATATATATATATATATATATATATATTATAATATTATGTTATATAAATATATATTTTCTCAAAAAGATTGGTGTCAAAATTATTGGCACCCCTAAAGGTTATTATAAATAAAATCAAACAAAATGAAATCTGCATGAACATTCTACTTTAAGTACAGCTCAGTCTTAATGAACTTTATTGTGGCCTTCCATGGCTTCCTGTTTCACTGGGGTATAAAAATGAGGTAACACGCAAGTAAAATCCATTTGTCATCCATCACCATGGGGAAAGGCAAATAATTCACAAATGAAGAGACAAATGGTTGTTGACCCTCATAAATTACACAATGGGTAGAAAAAAATAGCTAAAAACCTTAATATACCACTTACCACTATTAGGGCAATAATTAAGAAGTTCAAAACCAGTGGAACAGTGGTAAATCTGCCTGGTAGAGGATGCAAGTGCATCTTGCCCCCATGCACAGTGAGGAAGATGGTTTGGGAGGCAAAGAAGAATCCAAGGACCACAGATGGAGAATTACAGAACTTGGTTGCACCTTGAGGTCACCAAGTCACCAAATCCTCAATCAGACACCACCTCCATGCCAATAGCCTATTTGGAAGGGTTGCCAGAAAAAAAAAGCCATTATTAAGAGCAACCAACAAATGTAAGCCTATTTGGAAGGGTTGCCAGAAAAAAAGCCTTTATTAAGAGCAACCAACAAATGCAAGCGCCTGGAGTTTGCTAAACGGCAATAGCACTTGGATTGGAACCGGGTGCTATGGTCAGGTGAGACAAAAATAGACCTCTTTGGCTACGCACACCAGCGGTGGGTTTGGCATCGAAAGAAGGAAGTGTGTGCAGAAAAGAACCTCATACCTACTGTTAAATATGGTGGTGAATCTTTGATGTTATGGGGCTGTTTTGCTTCCACTGGTCCTGGGGCCCATGTTAAGGTCAACGGCATCATGAACTCTACCAAGTACCAGGACATTTTACCCAAAAACCTGATTGCCTTCGCCAGGAGGCTGAAACTTGGCCACACACATCAAAATCCACAAAGAAATGGTTAATTGACCACAAAATCAACATTTTGCAATTGCCATCTCAGTCTCCAGACTTGAATCCCATTGAAAACCTGTGGTTTGAGTTGTAGAGGGCACTTCAAAAGTGCAGACCGAAGGATATCAAGGATCTGGAAAGACTCAGTGTGGAGGAACAGTCTATAGTCCCTTCCAATGTGTTCTCCAATCTCATAAAAATTATAGAATTATAGAAAAAGGCTCAGTGCCATTATCCTTTCAAGGGGAGGGTGCACAAAGTACTGAAAACAAGGGTGCCAATAATGGTGACACTTACTATGAGAAATGTTTAATTTTGGTTAAATAAAGTACAATATATTCCACATGTTGTAAAATTACAATATAGTTCATTACCTGTGTTGTTTATTTTATACAGCCTTTTTTGCTCATCTTAATCAAGGGTGCCAATAATTTTGGAGGTGCCTGTACTTGTTCTTTTGTGTTAACTCCTTCACGAAGAGCCACAAAAAGTGCAGTCAACTCTCATTAAAACAAACTCTGAATAAAACAAACCTAGCAGTCCCTTACTGCAAATTACCTCTTATAATACAAATTCACTTAACACAGATTTCATATTTGTGCAAATTATTTTTCTGTTTAAAAATGTCTGTGTTTAGAATGGGACATGCAGGTTTCAAGTGTAGTTCATTTGCAATGTATATAGTTTAAAAAAAGTTAACTTACAACAGTATTTTAAATAAAATGCCCAGTACTTTTAAATTAGTAATAATTTTCATTGTGCTGTAATAGAAATTTGATTTTAGTGTTACTGTAACTTATTTAAAGTGCATTTATGCATTTGGCTTAGACTAAGAAAGATTACTGAGAAGACTACATTTTTGCTGGCCCCCTGAAATTTGTATATAAAAAATCCTTACTGTACATGTGTAAGTACCATGCAAATGTACCATCCAAATCATTTAGAACAGGATCAAAAGATCAAATTCCTTTAGTTGAAACAAAATCAGCCAAGCAATCACTATGACTTCCTGACATACACAGTGCATGGAAATACTTGTTGGAACCAACGTCTGTGTGAAACCTAATTAAATTCCAGTGATAGATTCTTACGATAGTGCCTTTATCCCAACCCATCATAATCCAGAACTCGTCGGCCCAACAAATCCAGGTCAGTAGGATCTGGATTCTGTCAGAATCTCTTCTACTAGTTTCTAGCTGACAGTGTTTGTGCTGTCAATGCACGGAATGTGCCAGTGAAAACAAGTAATGCCTTTCTCAAACAGACTGGCTTGCAATGTATTTTTTAAACTAGATTTTGAAATTGACACTTTGTTTTTTGTTGAAGCTATCCTTTCTTTGGAGGGTGGTTAGACTGAAACTTTCCACTCAATTGTAAATTACAAGTCACATTAGGCTAAGCAATTGGTCTGCTGCTTGTAGTGCACACTTTCAACTTTCTAGTACAGAGATTAAACAGATAAGAGCTAAATAGTTTAGGTGAAGATGCTGTTCTGTACTTGCTATTAAATTCAGGATTGATAACTAAAATATATAGTGTTGGAACCAGACATACAGTAACATTTCTCATCAATGATGTATTACACCGGTCATTTATTGCAAATAATACTCATAAACATGTAAATAAAACCTGTTTGTATTTCATTCTGTGGCAATTATCCTCACTGCTCACCTATGTTTGTATCTTTTTAAGATTGAAGGATTTTTCTACCAGTTAGTGACAAACATACTGCTTAAAAAATGCAAAATAGACTAAAATTAAATTGCAGAACCCGGTGCCAATCCCCTTAGAGGGAACAGATATACAAGTATAAAAATAAAAAATAAAAAATAAAAGAACAGCATGTAAATGAAGGTGACTAAAGTATGCTTTCAGCTAGCTCCGTAATATGGTAGCTATTCATCACCTGGGCTCATAAAGCACTAGGTCCTGTTCTTAGCATATTCTAATGAAGCCTATCATGCAAATGAGGGTGACCTTTTCTATGCTTTCTGCAAGTTCACATTTATGCTCAGAGTATATATAGTTTCCAACACAAACTAGCCAAAGTCTGTGTAATTACTGTAATCAATTAGTAGTTAGCATTGCTGTCTGCTCAGTCACAGCTAATGTCAGTTTAGCTATTTTGTAGGAAACTAGATTTAGACATCTTATCTTTTCTACTGCAGAATAAAGAAGACATGTGTCAAGTTTTTCAACATGACATCATGGGGCATACATCTCCACCACTGAGATATTAGGATAAATAAGCAAGGCTCTGAAGTCCATAATTGACAGAAGCTGTACAGCAAAGTTATGTATCCTTACAATGACTTTGAACTTTTCTGCTTGTAAAATTAAACATACATATTTAAATATTTAAATGAAGGATGCTTTCCGATGAAAAGGCTTGGAGAATATGAGGAAGATTAGGTAGAACTTAGGTACTCTTTTCAACGGATGAATAAACAGGCCATACCCTCTGCATGGCAATAGTCTATTTTGTAGACAGTTATGGATAGGAAACATTACTAGAGCTGGTAATTAAAGTAAAAACTAATACTGTCTCTTGGATGGGGAATTTCACACAGAGAACCCATTTATCACAGCTTATAGTCACCTCCACCGAAATGAATAATCCACCTATTTAGTCTGTAGTTGTAGCATTTTCAACTAACCAGCTGAGCACATTGTTTTGTCTGCAGTTACTTTTATTCAAAACCCATAACACTAGTAAAAACTGCAGCAATAATTTTAAACCATACATTTGCAGATAAGCAACGACATTAAATTTAACTAATGGAAGATGGACACCTCTATATCTGTATGATAAAAATCATACAGATATACAGCTTTCACTGTATAAAATGGATATGTCATGTAACTTAAAAAAATGGCTAGTGAGCAGGCTACAGTTCAACTAGTAGAGAAGAAACATTGCCTTTTTTATGCTTTAGTGACATTTAAAAATACATTTTTAAATAAAGCTTGTTTTTTTTTGTTGTTTTTTTTTAAATAGAAATAAGCTTAAAAGTAACTCTCCACAGCAGATTTTGTTTTCTGTGCCGACATCTAGGTTGTGGGGTAGTTCTCGCTAGTGGTACTACCTGACACATTATAATAGATGGCTGCACATAGCGTTTGTGTTCGGCTTGTGCATTAAAAGTCCAAGTATTGCACCGCTCCATCTAAAATTGGGACAGAATGAACAACAACCCTTTTCATACCAAATGGGTTTGGTTTCTACTAAAGTGACAGGATAACAATAGAAACTTCCAAATACATGCCCTCAAGAGCTACCCTTGGGACCCCTTACATACACTCAGATTAAACACCACCTTTATAGGACAGGAAATTCATCATTTTTCATTAACAAACAAACAAGCAAAGTAACAAACACTACTAAAACAGCTAACGATAGTTTCTGTGTATTTGAAAAACAGTTGTTTTAGGACAGTGGTGCAAAAGATCCATTCCAGCCCAGGTCTTTATTCCAAGCAGATCCAAAATTTGTAAAAATCGAAATAGTGCATCACATTTATTCCAGCCAGATATACCAAACAGAACAAATGTGGTATTTCATATATGACCTATGTTTACATAGTGTTGCAGGGAAATACGCTGATAGTTAACACAGGTATACTGAAATGCCTTGGAGTTCAAACATGATTCTGAAAGCTCTATTGAGGCCACAGGAGTGCTTTAGAGTTTTTAAAAGTCACCAGGATGTGATAACTGAAACAGAAAATACAAAGTGAATCTAAAACAACACCAGCTATTGGTTGCAATAGCTTTGATATTTATAACTATACAAAGTTGATCTTACTACAAGCTCCGTCTGGGAGATATATCCAACCTTCTTCTTGTCAAAGCTATTCATTCAGCAGTGAAATCCTCCTTTAAAAATTGCCACGACAAAGGACATCTTTACTGGATTGATATTTTGTGGCAATTGCACCCATGTAGTACACAATGCAGCTGAAATTGAGTTTAAGACAAATCCAGACTTTTCTAACAATAATTTTATGGATATCCCTAGTGCCTTCTAATCTGCCTACTGCATGACATTAAGAATGTATATGCATGTGTTTACACACACACACACTTGTAGTCAAAAGTTTACATACCCCAATGGAAAATTATAATTTCTAGAAATTTCTTGAAAACAAAGAATTTTAGGAAAAATCTTGTGTAGCAAAAGTTTTGCTTTTGTGGTTGAGGAAAAAAAAAGGTACAAGATATAAATGTCTACAATTCTTTATTTCAGCAATTTTTTTGCAAAACTCCAAAAATGCTATATACACACCCTCTATGTAACAGTGCTGTGGTTACCTACCATAGCACTGCACAAACACACATATCTGTGTATTATCTAATTTAGCCATTTCATACCAACAATAAAAGATTGGGTTGCTTCGCAATCCATAAAATACATATTAGGACCTGTCGGAAAGAAAGCCATTCATCACTATGTTCTAGGAGGAAAGAAATCTTACAGAAACAGGGCATTGACACTGAAGATCTATTGTTTGGTGGCAGCACAATACTAGGACCAGTCACCTCAAGCGGTGTCAAACACAAGCAACTTGTCGATACTGACATAGACCCGAACAGCAGGAAGATAGCTGTTTCCATTCTTGTCAAACTGTGCACTGATGGCGGTCTGAGGCATTTACTGAGAGGAGAGACAGGAGAAAAACATAGCCTGCACATTCCAAAGGCCCAGGGCTTCAGAGAGATAGCTGCAGAGATTATTCTTATGACCCAGAACAAAGAAAAGGCTAACGTATAATACTTCAGTAAACAGAAGACAGACTGATCACCACCCGCTCTTCTGCAGGATGATGTGCTCCTGATAAACATTTAAGACAACTTGTGACCAAAGTGCTGTTGCAACACTAATTGTCCATGAAAGCTGACCTGCAGCAATGCAACAGAGTTCAGTTTCGATAGGCTTAGCTCGGGAGTAGAAACATAACTGCAAGTGACAGAAGACATCCACACATCAAAACTTCCTGAAAATTTGTGACATGACTTGGTGACACTGCAAAACATGATACTCTTGTCTTGGCAGTGGTAGAGTTTTTTCAGTTGCTGGGGGGAAAAAAGCAACCTATCAAGAATTACCTTCCAAGTATTTACAGATATTGAATATCCTCCACTGCACAAATGGTGACTAAATAGATTGCAATATTGGTGACTGTAAAACTATTGATTTGCTCATTCTTCTCCATCCGATATTCCTATACCACAATATAACACCACTAGAGCATTTGTAATGCATTAGCCACTGCTGTATTACTAAACAATAGGTATAAAGGAATATCAAGTATTATACATGCTCCTCATCAGATATTTGTTCAGCACTCGTCTAATTCTCATGAACTGATTTCATTTCCACTGTGTACAAACAGTACATTAACATAAAACACTATATACATAGTATTGCTTGCTACTGTAAATGGTAAGATTAATAGCTCTTATCAGAAACATAGATCCAAGATACAGTTGTCTGACTTATGATGCATTAAGGTTGATATTTATTCAATATATTTATCCTACACATTCAATTTACAGGATCCTACAAGACCAAAATATACCTGATATAATGTTGTCACCTGCTTTCCACTACCTTGTTTACACCTGCTTCCACAACAAGCAACACATAATAAAACTTATTTCAGATTGTTTTTAAATGTATATCCTATAATTGATAGGAATGGTAATTCCTCATGCCAAATTATCAGCAAGTACTGCCAGAGACTCTCCATACAACAAGGATAGTTTACGTGTTTTCAGGGTATTGGCGCAGCAAAAGTAAATCAGCCAAAAGCACCATTTCACTTTTAATTTGTAGTTCCCAACACTCTTAGGTGAAATGCAGGGGAGAAAAAAGTCAATATCCACCTGTAACAGACAGCGAATGAATCAGAATCATTCGTGACAACTGGAACTGTGCCTCGTACTCACTGGTTGGGCAGTTCATTCCAGGGGCATTCGGGAGCCGGCCATTTAGGAAGGGGGTAGCGTCGTGGTACCAGGAGTCATCGCCCTTCCACGGTGAGCGAAGTTTCAGTCATGAATTGGAGGAGACTTGATCGAACTAGCTATCGGAGGTGGCAAGGCTGAGGGTACTTTAGGGGGCGTGACGCCATAATCAGTTCCTTTGTTGTGGTTAGAGAGAGGAAACAAGGACTGTGGAAATGTGAGTGGAGTATTTTGTTTATTTGTAACCTGTGGGTATTTGTCTTGTCAGACGGCTAATACAAAGCCAGTAGCTGCAGCAAGCAGCCAGCACTAAGCACGGACACGCACTTGTAAATAAACCAAGGCTGAAAGCATCGCACCTGCATTAAGAGCACAGTCTGGAGATCTGTTGTGTGTCTGTGTTTGGTCTTATTATTTTGGGACTGCAAACCCTTTTGTTATATATTGGCAATACCCATACTTACGGTCTCAAACAAGGAGGAGGCTGAATTAGAGAACTGTTTGAACCGTAACTTTGCGGCTGTCATTGTCTGGAGCACCTGCAACACCCCTACACCTACGCACTGCAACGCATATGTTCACACCATCATACAGTAGGAGAAAAGTCGCCAAAGTAAGGTAAAAATTTCCTTCTGTTCCTCGTTTTTTCACAGATTTTTGCAGACCCCAGGCCCTTTTATCCATGCATATGTATATTACAGGATACCTAAGTTTAATGACAATTAACTTGTTTTGTCAATATGGAAATATACTAGGGAACACATTCATTTTGACATCTGTACTGTTTACATTAATCGATTTATTGGTATTTTAAAGTGGGCTAGTCACACGAATCGCACACACAAAATAATCAATTACAAAAATGTACTTGTTATGTCAACATGGAAATTTACTAGAGAACGCACTTATTGTAATGTCTACATCATTTATAGTAATGATTTATTTCTGTTTTAAAATGGAACCTTCAGTTTGCAAGCGTGTTGTGTTACTGTCAGTGCTACATGATACACAGTTAGTTCAGAAAACAAGCAGTATTTTGAAAGCTAAAGTTAGCCAGCTGAGAATTCTCAAGACTTAGTTATTTTGGAGATTTTTCGAGTCATCATTCATCCTCATCATCATTCTGAGATTCTGATCGTGAACTCTGAAAAATGTTGGTTTCCTGTCAGTGTAACGCTAATTGTGGTCCCTACTGGCACAAGGAAGTACTGTTCCTCTCAATACTGGTTGATGACAGTAACACTATTTGTGGTCCCCGCTGAACAAAAAGGAATGTTAATTTTTCTGAGAATTAGCTATGCTATACCGCCTATATATTTGGTAAAAGTAAAACATAAATAAGTACATAAATAAATATTGAAATAAATGAATACATAAATTAATACATAGACATGTATTTATTTCTTTATCTATCTTGATATGAATTATTTCTTTTTCACTATCATATATAAACACTACCATTTCATACTGTATGAAACGGAAATAAATAATCAACAGTTCTATGTTACTGAAGATTTTTATACATAAAGGTTGTCTTGCTTTCATATATTTTTACTTTCAATTAAAAAAATATGTTGTAATGACCGAGACAACTGCTTTGTTGCAGGACTTCTTGTCTGTTGAGTTTGTCTTGTCTGTCTTTTATGTTACATGTATTATAAGAGGAATAGGTTACGCTGTTACTTAGCATGGGAAGGGGGAGTGAGTTTACGAGTGGAGAGAATGCAAGTTACTGTTTTTGGGGTTGTAGAGCATGGGTGTGACTGGCTGATGATGAGCCAGACAGCAACGGGAAACGACAGGAGGTTATATATGGGGGTGCATGACTCTGGGGACTGGAGACACTCCTGCGACTGACAGAGCGTGTGAGTTGTGAGCAGAGAGAATATGCAGTAAAGTGAACATGCCAAACATCCATTAGTGCAGAAACCTTAAAAAATGATGATTAGGAAGATATATCATGAGATAATAAACAGATTACATTTTTTTTTAAAAAAGAGTATTTGGAGGGTAATTATTTGAAATTAAACAAGCAGGTGTCAGTAGCACAACCTTTTTTGATACATGAAGAGAAATGATAAAAGATACAGTGTGTATTACTAAATTGTTTAAATATAAAAACAGGCTATGTCCACTAGTTTCTGTTTTATAGTACTGAGTTGTTTCAAACACTGCATCTATGTTATATACCGGATGAATAAAATAAATGATAAAAAAGTCAAGAGAATATAAAGACTTTTTATTTTAAGAGTAAGCGCCTACATTGCCAATGTGCTCTGATGGCCCTCTTAGGAAATATGAAGGGCTCTTACATTTACTGCATGTTTCTTTAATGACTAATGGCTACTGGCTTTCATTTAAACCACTATTCAAAAAGTGTATGTTGTAAAAATTCCTGACACCATAGATCATCCCGATATTCCTTTAGGACAATTTGAGCATAGTGGGAAAAAAGGAACACATTTATAATGGCCTTACAATTTCATAATAATTTCAGTGAAAGACAATGGTGGGCAGTGGTCACTGGAGGATAAAGTGTGAAAACTGAAATAATGATTACCCTCTATTATATATAATCAATGCTGGGAAAATGCACCATTACAAAACCAAGGCAGAGGTACCATTACTACTGACAGCAGAACTATAAGCAGCAGCAATCCAGAACACAAATGAGATGATTTATATAGATGGAAGAGGCTCGGCTTTTGTTAAATACAGAACACATATCTGCCCGATCCTTTTAGGTAGCACCAAACTGCAGACTACAAGTGTCAAAATGTGTGGGATAAACCATTTATCATGCTACTCGCTTGCAAAAAAGTTGGACAATTCAGAAATTTTAATATTGATTTGCAAAGTAATGCTACCTTTTTACACAAGAGCCAGACTTCTGGAGCCATTACACAGAGACACTAGATGGATACAAAAAAGGTTTTAAGTATGGCTCCATCAAAAAAAAAAAAAGCTCTATCAACAATAACCTAAAACCGTCCTTGGTCAGGAATTATGCAAATAATTTCTATTTCAGTGAAATAATCCTTGTTAAAAAACATACATATATATATATATATATATATATATATATATATATATATATATATATATATATATATATATATATATATATATATATATATACACACACACACACACACACACACACAAACAAACACGTTTATGCAACCAAGTGGGGACCATGGCTTCTCAAAATTCTCTTTAAACAAAACATATAAGTATAAAATTATGTTTTAAGCTGAACACTGATAATATTTGTTTAAATTTGAAAAAAAAAAATTAAAAAAGAAACAACCAAGTGGGGACTTAAACCACACTTACTCTAAAAGTGGGGACTTACACAGCCTACAGTAAGACTGTGTGAGCCACAACCACTCTGAGTCCTGCAGTTCACAACCATTACACAGACATTTTGTAGATTAATCATCTTCTTTCTTACAATTCAGAATTTCATAGTTTTTAAGTTTTAATTCTTTACTGCAGATTACAGAATCTTTGCAAATGCTTATGAGAATGTTTTAAAAGAGTAATTTGTGATTTTTAAAAACAAAATCAGTTATATGGAAAAAATTGTTTTAATGCTGTTTCAGCTAAACTAATATAACCGTCACATAGCATGTCACAGGCATTATTAAAAAAAAAAAAAAAAAAAAACAGTATCCGTGACACCCATGACAAAATCCCAGCCTTAATAATAATAATAATAATAATAAATTGAGTGCCTTCATGTATCTGCTTATTGATAAAACCCAGCACTGGACTTCTCAAGTGTGCACTGTTTGATGTTTGATTTCCATAGCACTGGCACACAAAGGGCACTATTTTAATTGCCTAAAAAATGTTCATATTTGCTGTAGATCCCCCCTCTTCAATAGACTCACTATTTTACATGTATATTAGTAACATGTAACATTTCCTGCATGTACACAGATCGTCAACTGAGTGCAAACAGCATTCAAATGATGCTCACATTAATTGCCCCCAGATTCCAAACAGCAGTGTTTTTACAAGTGAGCCATTGGGTCCATTTTACATACCCAGATTCTGAAACTCTCAATAATTTGAGAAATGTTGTAACCAAGGATAATCACAATTGCGTGCAGGTTACCTAGATGAGACATAATGCCACCATACATAGCTTACAGATAGACAGGACAATTCAGACATTAAGAGTCATGAAACTGTGGTCACAATTAACTACATATGTTGTACTATACAAGTTGAAAAAGAGTATTAAATGATCATTTTCAAAAGAAATTGAATACAAAATTAACATTCATATCCTGTTTGAACTAAATACAAAATAATTCATCTCTCAAATATAGTCAATTTGTAGTAAAAACTAAAAATGTTAGGTTATTATCATAATCCTGGTTCCCTGACACAGAAATGCAACCATTACCAAATGGTTATTTACCGCCTAAAAGACCAGAAACCTGAATAAAATATAGCAAAGCTGCTCAGACGCAGTCATGCCACACCGCTGAGGGCATAAAATGACAGCGCACACAGAACTTTGCATATTTTGCCTGTTGCAATCATGAACGCAGTGTGACCATGAAGGTTAATAGTTACATTTTTATTTCAGGGAACCAGGATTATGAGTGTATGCAGCGCCCCTGTCTGTAGCATGGCGTTGCAGTCGCCCAGAGTGATCCACACTGGATGTTTTTATGCTGACGGACACACGGTCGAGTCGAGTGGCGCATCCAGTAAAGGCAGTATGAGCCCTATAGCCTGTAGATCGCAGGTTCTAATCCAGGCTTTGTCATTGCTGACCATGACTGGAGGTTCCAAGTGGCGGCGCACAATTGTCCGAGAGCCGCCCGAATAGAGAGGGATTAGGCCGGCAGGGCAATCCACGGTTTACTGCGCACCAGCAACCCCTGTGGCTGACAGGGTGCCTGTGGATCTGCAGTGGAGCCATTCAGATCTGGACTGCCTTGTCTCACCTTGTGTAGGCCAGGGCTGTTGTAAGACTGCAGTGGCCCTCTTGATCAGTGGTAACCGCAGGGGATGTTCTGTCTGACTCCACATGCTAAGACAGAAACGCCAGATCTTGTTCGTCCACCTCAGAGGTGGCAATCGACAGCAATGTGCGCTCGTAACCCCCTGGGAGCCCAAGGGGACAGGCGGCATGGAATGTTCACGCAGTAACCCAGGGCTTCTCCATCTGCTCCTAGTCTGCTGATCCCTTGGAACGCTGACTATTCTACCTCAGAGGAGAAGGAGAAGGCGAGGATGAGGCAAAAGTGAAGATGGTTTCCTGTGTGGGCTGTGCTTGTCCTCAACAGGCAGACTGGCCTTGCATTTCTCACAGGGATAAAACCCAGCATTATGCAAGCAGCAATGCAGTGTATAGTAAGGGTCAGACGCATAAAGCTATAAAACCTGTTCTGCTTCTATCCGACCCTGCAGCAAATGTTGACATTTTTCAACATTATCCGACCCTATGTGATTTGTGATTTCGGGTCGCAGACGCATGAGAAAAGGCTGTACGACTTTCCAAAAAAGACACGTCGCAAGAATGTGAATGATGTAATTCCAACCTGTTGCATAGGGTTGGAGACCATTGACTCCGACCACAAATTATGTCGGTTGAAGTATGAACCAACCTTAACACTCTACAGGGAACACCATGTATACTTTAAATTCTTAATGCAACATTTTTATGAGAGTTGATTGAATTTTAAAAGGCCTATTTTATTTCTTCAACAACATAGCTGGAATATTATTACAATTCCTCTTAATATCAAAAGCTTGGGAAGTAAAGTAACATGGTGCTAAAAGAACCCATTTGCAGGCTTGTGCCAGCAATTTGCAATTGATAGTAAGAAATCACATATCTTCCTATGCAGTACTTAGTGTATACATCAAAGACAAATCTGCTAATTACTTTGATGACTAAATATAATATGAATAGCAAAATTACTCAACATTTAAAACAGAAAGCAACTCCCAATGTAAAAGTGAACATGAAAGACAGGCATGAGTATACAGTATGCACCATATGCATTACAGAGTAGCCTGTATATCACCAGAAATGTACAGATATATGGGTTAGTATCTACACTGTATGGAAGGAAATAATTAATTTACAAAACATTTAGGTTGATGTTTTTAATATATAATATAATTTCAGTGATTAAGTGTTGTGATAGCAAGACAAAGGGCATGAGGACATTATCATGACGTTAACGTCACTGTCCCATGACAATGATTAAAAAAAAAAAACACTTCATAGCAATGATTTATAATAAAAATTCAATGTGCCACTTATTCTTTACTTCAGCAACTGCAATTCACAAACTGAACATGCAAATTGAACCGAAATATACACAGTATCCAACTGACATAATCTTTCAAAGAAAGCTTGTATAATTAGGATGCTCATATTAGCAAATTAGCCTTTTTAAAATCATTATAACCTTCAGGTTTTATATAAACTTTGCAATGCTTACAGAATAACAACACTTCATTCATCCTCACACAAAATGCAACATTAAAAAAAAAAAAGCTGTAGCTGGGTCGCAGAAACCAGGAGCATGCTATAGACCGCCAGATTCAGACGGTGAGCAAAATAATCTGTTATACAATGACATTAGAAATGCGTGTAGCAAAGGACTAATGGGGGATTTCAACTTCCCCCAAATAAAATGGGAAAACCCGGTGGGTAGCACAAAGGATGAAATAGAAATGGTGGAAATGACAAATGACTGCTTCCTAACACAATTTGTCAAGGCACCAACTAGAGGGGAGGCATGCCTTGATTTAGTCTTTTCAAATAACGAAGATAGAATAACTAAAACAGAGGTCAGAGAACCACTGGCAAACTCAGACCACAACATGGTCTCATTTGAAGTGTTTTTTAAAACCCCAAAAGTAATGACTAAAGCTAAGGTTTACAATTCTAGAAAAGCAAACTATGAAGGTATGAAACAGAGACTAACAGAAGTAGATTGGAGTAAAATAGAGAAAACACCCACAGAAGAAGGATGGTTGTTCTTCAAAAATGTAGTACTAGAGGCGCAAAACAATTACATCCCTAAAGTAGACAAATCTAAATGTAAAACTAAATTGCCAAAATGTTTTAATAGATCAAAAAAAATATTCAGCAAAAAAAGGCACTTTACAGAGCATTAAAAAAGGACCAAAAAGAAAGTACGCAGAAAGAGTACACAGAACTGCTAACGCAAGTCAAAAAGGAAGTTAGAAAGGCCAAGAGAGAAATAGAAATGAACATTGCTAAGGGAGCTAAAACCAATTCCAAAATGTTTTTCCAATATTACAACAGCAAGCGAACATTCAAAGAGGAGATTAAATGTTTAAGAGATACAAATGGCAAAATCGTAGATGAAGAAAAAAAAATAGCAAATATATTAAATGATTACTTTTCACAAGTTTTTACAAAGGAAGATACTGACAACATGCCCCACATGTCATCCAGTTCCTATCCAGTTTTAAATAATTTTAGCATAACTGAGGCAGAAGTGTTAAAGGGACTAGGAGCTCTTAAAATAAACAAATCCCCTGGGCCAGATGAGATCCTCCCAGTAGTACTCAAAGAAATGAAAGAAGTAATTTACAAACCGCTAACCAAGATCATGCAGCAGTCTCTTGACACAGGGGTGGTACCGACAGACTGGAAAATTGCAAACGTAATACCGATCCACAAAAAGGGAAACAAAACTGAACCAGGTAACTACAGACCAGTAAGCCTGACTTCTATTATATGCAAACTTATGGAAACTATAATAAGATCCAAAATGGAAAATTACCTATATGGTAACAGGGTCCTGGGAGACAGTCAACATGGTTTTAGGAAAGGGAGATTGTGTCTAACTAACTTGCTTGATTTTTTTGAGGATGCAACATCGATAATGGATAATTGCAAAGCATATGACATGGTTTATTTAGATTTCCAGAAAGCTTTTGACAAAGTCCCGCACAAAAGATTAATTCTCAAACTGAACGCAGTTGGGATTCAAGGAAACACATGTACATGGATTAGGGAGTGGTTAACATGTAGAAAACAGAAAGTACTTATTAGAGGAAAAACCTCAGAATGGAGTGTGGTAACCAGTGGTGTACCACAGGGATCAGTATTAGGTCCTCTGCTATTCCTAATCTACATTAATGATTTAGATTCTGGTATAGTAAGCAAACTTGTTAAATTTGCAGACGACACAAAAGTAGGAGGAGTGGCAAACACTGTTGCAGCAGCAAAGGTCATTCAAAATGATCTAGACAAGATTCAGAACTGGGCAGACACATGGCAAATGACATTTAATAGAGAAAAGTGTAAGGTACTGCATGCAGGAAATAAAAATGTACATTATAAATATCATATGGGAGATACTGAAATTGGAGAAGGAATCTATGAAAAAGACCTAGGAGTTTTTGTTGACTCAGAAATGTCTTCATCTAGACAATGTGGGGAAGCTATAAAAAAAAAAGGCCAACAAGATGCTCGGATACATTGTGAAAAGTGTTGAATTTAAATCAAGGGAAGTAATGTTAAAACTGTACAATGCACTAGTAAGACCTCATCTTGAATATTGTGTGCAGTTCTGGTCACCTCGCTATAAAAAAGATATTGCTGCTCTAGAAAGAGTGCAAAGAAGAGCGACCAGAATTATTCCGGGCTTAAAAGGCATGTCATATGCAGACAGGCTAAAAGAATTGAATCTGTTCAGTCTTGAACAAAGAAGACTATGTGGCGACCTAATTCAAGCATTCAAAATTCTAAAAGGTATTGACAGTGTCGACCCAAGGGACTTTTTCAGCCTGAAAAAAGAAACAAGGACCAGGGGTCGCAAATGGAGGTTAGACAAAGGGGCATTCAGAACAGAAAATAGGAGGCACTTTTTTACACAGAGAATTGTGAGGGTCTGGAATCAAATCAAATCGATTTTGGGATCAATAAGTTACTAAAAACCAAACGAGCAAGATGGGCCGAATGGCCTCCTCTCGTTTGTAAACTTTCTTATGTTCTTATGTTCTTAAAGGCTCACCTGGTAAAAGCACAGCCACGTGGTGTGCAGGGTGAGTCATACAGCACAGGTTTGCGTCCTGGCTACACGAAATAGTCAGTCTTTGCTGGGGCATCTGAAGGAAGCGTGCATTGGCTCTGGTTCTTTTAGCAGGGACTGTTTCTCCTCATAGAGCTACTGCGAACCCAGCTGGCCCAGCACCCAGTGAGCTCAAAAGCCAACACCTGCAGGGCTGGATTTTGCCCTCCAGAGATCACAAGCTCACTGACATCCACTCTCAAGTTACTGGGTGTAAAAGATGAAGCTAGCTAGTCGTGGATCAGAGAATGCCCACTGAACCTTCAGTTCACCTGAGCTCTGTGGGGAATTGCTTTGGTGAGGGGAACAATGATTGGACATTTCAAATTGGGGAGGAAATAGAGGGTTAAATAAATGGGCACACACACACACACACACACATATATATATATATATATATATATATATATATATATATATATATATATATATATATATATATATATATATATATATATATATATATATATATATGCTGTAGCTGAAATGTATGTTATTTTTTATACATACTGTAACAGGCAGATTGGTTTTCCACCTTTAACACTTTGTTATAACTGTTATAGCCTGAAATAAATGTTGGTATTTAATGTATGCAACACATTTTATAGCCACATTAGGTATAATAGTATTTGAGACTAATTGTTGGTAAATATCTTTGTTTCATCAACTGGAACACTGAATTCTAACCTTAATGTGTCTTTCTTGTAGCACAATTTGTAACAATGACTGCTGGTACTAGTTTGTACACAGTAGCTATTTCAACAAAGCTACTGATATTTTTGGAGACAAAAATAAATAGTTGTATATAATTTCTACTATGAATAAAAAAAATAAAAACAATGTTTCATTAGTCTTCAAAACTAGCAAACAAGCAGTGTACACACAAGTGTCAAGGTAATTAAAACAACAACTTTTAACCTTTTTTCAAATGAACATCACTAAAGGTATTAAGTTAACAAAGCAGGGTCAAATAAAAGCTGAAGAAAATGACAGTTATCTGCAAAATTCATAAATGTGCCTTTTGTATAACTATAATCATCATATTTCATGCTGTCATTTTACATTTAATTGCTCACCCTAGTTCTTTTCTTCATAGCAGCCATCAGTATCCCACAGAGCACAATGTTGAATTTGAAAAAAAACATACTGTGACCATGGAATTGTACTTCAGTTAGTTTTCTGGATTGGAGCATTTGACAAGTTAATTTTTGCAATTATACTATTTCAAGAATAAATGAGATAGTGGGCCTTAATGGTTTCATTTGATCAAGAACAAAAAAAAAAGCCAATGGTAAGCACAATTCAAGTTTTACAATCATTTAATACTATAGATTTGTCCCCCCAAAATTACTACGGACAGTTGTATAATATTTATGTAATGTACAAAATAGAATGTAATTACAACTCAAAGTGTATACCGATTCCAAATAACACAAAAAATAAAAGATTACCTTTTACACAAAAAGTAAATACTTTTTACACAAAAGTAAAAATGGGTTTAGAAATGTGGTTTCAGCATACTTACAACTATGCTTCAGATAATAAAATATCTAGTGATTACAATTATCTTTTTTTTTTTTTTTTTTTTTATCTTGCTAAAAAATGTAGTCACCACCAGCATTATGATGCTATCAGCCCTTTCATAGCCATAAATTTCGAACTTCTCAGTGTGTAAGACAAAAAATAAATAAATACATATTTATATGTGTGTGTTAAAAACTTCTATGGATTAAAGCTCTAAAAATGCAAAGACCTAACATAATTTCCTTTCTACTAATAAAGCAAATACAAGGGAAACAGCATTTCCCGTCAGCTCTATATATTGGACTTGCTATAAGTCACTGAATAAAATATAAAGTAATGAAAATCATACAAAATATCTACTGCTGTAACTGAAGTCCTCTCAAAAAATGTTGACAAAACGTAATACATTTCTAATCTTAGACTTAGCATTTCCCAGCAAGGTCATTTGATACCATCACATTTAGTTACACCTTTGTAATCATTTATTTCAAGTAAAGCAATGAAGTCACATATATTTTACAAACTTATATTTTTACATTAACATCTGGCAAACTACAGAGGCTCTTTAATCTTGATTGGAATATTTTGTTCAGAAATGTTGTTTAAACATCATTGACAGCTTCTCATATCGTTCTGCTTAATTAAAGGAAAAACATCATCTCCACTTGCAAAGTGTATATTGAGGCTACATAATGTGGATAATTAAGTTAACCTTATCACTTAACTTTAAAGGTTCATTTGCATGAGCCACGATGTGGAAGTTTAAAAAAATATCTTCTGCTACACTATCATATTGAAGCAGTTCAGAGGCTGAACAAATGTCACCAGCAAATGGAAACTATGGATACTCATTCTGACTGCATTTTCACTCACATTGTATTTGTTGCCCCTTGACTCCCACTGCAGTATCTGAATTTTAATTTAAGGTGGATTTGGTATTTCCTACCAACTCAGCCACTCTGAAAAGAATGCCAATGAAAACAACTGCAACTGATGCAAATGTCAAAAGATGTGTGCTACTAAGCATCATGATGTCATTTTGCCCTGTTCAATATAATCTGAGGGACTTTCTTTTTCAAATGAATGCCAGGTGTGTGTTTAATTATGGAAGATGCAAGTCCCATTGGAACTAAGCTCTCCTAAAGAGACCTTCATTTACAGATCATGTGAATTTTAATTTACAGGACAAATCTTGATTTAAAAAGTACATGTTACAAAATACTTAAGATGAGAGAGGCTTTTTTTAAATTTTATTTTATTTTTTTACTGTTCCCTGTAGACAGTGCAGCTCTGTCACTTAGCACGGTCATTAGTTTCAATTTAAATTAATGCATGGGCTTTCTATCGGTCATCTTTAAAATGCAATGGGGGGGGGGGGGGGGGGGGGGTGTTTTAATATTTGAATGTATTGTGTTCCTTTGAATTTAAGACTCACTTTTTAAACCAATGTTTTCTTTTAAAAAATTGCATGTGCCTTAAATTCGAGTACAGTGATGTGTGTATTAAAAAAAGCCAACAAAAGATGCAACTAACTGAGTAGACAAACAGCAACGTGGCTGGCTGCCGAGAAAAGACAAACAAAGATTCACTGCCCGATCTCGAATCATTCATCACATACAGGCAGCCATTTTCAAAGAAGCGCCACTAGATTCCTGAAAAATTCAAAGAGAAGCTTTTACGATTTCAGCGTTTTGCTGGACAGATCAGAAATGCTGATCAGACCCCAGTATTTTTCGACATGCCAAGCAATACCACAGTTCACAAAAAGGGAGAAAAGCAGGTGTGATTAATCACGACTGGAAATGATAAGCAGCGCACACTGTAATACTCTGTGTGACAACAGACGGCCACAAACTGTCTCCATACTTTGTTTTCTTACATGCATAATTTAAGTTGTATCTTTGTAAATGCAGCTTTATTTAGTTTTTTTTTTTTTTTTCCCCTTAAATTGAGGTTGAGAAATTTGAGCTGTGTCTTAAATTCTTCAATTTGAAGGAATGTGGTATGTTTTCCAAATGGAATGTTTAAACATTAAAATCAAGAATGATGTGAGGGTCCTTATTTTATCTAAGTGAGACACTGACTCATAGGGGACAATTATCAGCAAATTCTCTCCGACAGGCCCTAAGCCTGCTGAGGTAATGCAGCTGACAAACTTTGATGTGCCATGCCCGTGCACATTATGTTCAAGTAGTGTGTACATCTGGGCACTCTTTATGGCGATGCAGCAAACAGCCAATCATTTATTCCACTCTAATTATCACACATGTAAATCCTCGCCAATAAAGCGGCTCGCCGGGTTACTGTTGTGGCAGCCATACAGCAAGCTGGCAAGACAAGTGAGGAAAGTAGAAGAAACCACTATTGGGTTTGATATGAACCTGCCGTCACACCACGGCAGGTCCTCCAAGTCCTGACTGTAACCAGCTCTCCCCTTCAAATCCCATCATTGGGATACGAAAGAAAAAGGTCATCAGGCAGATAGCTGATTGGTCAAGATGTTCTGATTCTTCACAAGCACTGGTACACCTGAAGTGACATCCTACTTTCATAGCTTAAAGCGATGCAACTGTAGCACGTGAAAGTCATCTGGAGCCCATACATAAATGTCTCGCACAGCATGAACCATACAATAACTTAAAAAAACATTGTCCTCCCAGGTATCCTACACCTTTTTACAGTGCCTATGAAATTATATGGCAGATGTCAACTTTCAATCTGCTTTACTTCTTTATGCTGTTTAAAAAGTAACCAAAAAACCTAAAAGATAGCACTGTGCAGCAAAGGGAAATAATGCATCTCCATTATGAGATTTCGCTGAGAACTATCTGAAAAATAAGAACCATGTCTAAATTGCAGTATAACAGCATTAGTAATGTGTGTTCCATATTTTAGAGATACCTGGTAAAGCAACAACAAACACAGACATTTGAGAATGATTAACAACCTTCATCATGAATTTACCTGAAACTGAAGAGAATATTTATTTATTTATTTATTTTTAAAGTGCTTGTATGAGAAAGTGTCTATATATAAAAGTAACCCAGCACTGGGGTCAGCACAGATACAGACATACTGTATATATACTGTATTTTGGGCATAAATGCAATATAGATCTACAGCAGAGTGATGATTTGGTCATGCTCTATCTGGAGGTGTCGTGATAAATATTACAATAAAGTGTACAGAAAACACACAAATAGATGGTCATGAAAGTGCAGCCATCAAACTACAGGATTGCATGTGCCTTGCGGTAAAAATGTTCATGTCCAGAGAAGATCAAACCAGATACATCATTTCAGAGAAAAACAGCACTACCAGCCCCCTCCTCTCACAAAATAAAAAAAAACAGCAGATATAGCAGGGCTTGATGTGTACAGACAAGTGGGGAAACTGTATTGGGAAACCTCCTCCAGCGCTATGTCAGAGTTCTATGTTTTATACGTGCAGTTAGACAAATACAAATTCTTTGCTGAAGGACTTGGGTCATCAAGTTTAGTTTTAAAGGCCACATGCCTACATCACTCAAGCCTGGACAAACTGGATTTTGAAATCCATTGGAACAATTGAGAAGTATACATCCCCTGCTTTAACTAAACTACTGGGTTACAGAATGGAAAAATAATGTATTTAAATCCACACTGGTACTAACACTTAATGGGCTTTATAAGACTTATGTTTTACACATAATGTACCAAGACAATAGATTGACTTACACCCCCTTCACTGGTTGTGCTGCCACATTAGCTGCCTTGAATTACACTTAATGTAAACACACACTAATGGCTTAGCATCACTGGACCGTAAGTAAACTGTAGTACATAAACATGGCCTCATGACTACTTAATATGCAGTAGAGCATGTATTTAAAACAAAAAGTTAGACCAGCACTGACCAGACAGGATATTTTTTTCCATAAGAATGTAGTAATTTAAGGTTTTATTGAATAATATTTCAGTCTGCTTCACAATGTAAATGAACGTATAAATAGAAGTGCTGTGGTGTCTGTAAATACCTGTAATTTTAAATATTATTTTGTTCCAGAGTAACATACAGTACATACTGCAACTTCTTTTTAAAAGCAATTTAACATTATGCCTAAATGAGGATACCAATTATCCATTGCATATGGAGGCACAAAATACATTAATATGAATATTCATTATAAAATATTAAGTTCGTACTGTATCCTTTCTTGGTATGTAAAGATCTAGCAGTTATAAAGAAAGTACTGTGGCGCTTTATAAAGAAAACATTACAGTATTAAATCACAGTACTTCAAATATTCTTCCTCCAAAACATCAAAGCAAAATAGCTGTCAAGGGCCTAAATTAATCAACTTCAAATTGAACAGAAAATTGTTTCCTACTTTCCAAAGGTACTGATTTGGCGCGATCTTGAAACCTCTGGAAAAGAATTCCTCATTTAAAAAAAAAAAAAAAATCTGAAGCCTAATTACAAGTAATTACAGCTTTTCATTTTCAACATGATGAAATAATTTGATTCTTTTTAAGGGGTCTGGTTTAGCTCAAAATAGACAACTGCTCCTGCACGGAGTTAGTACACTGCAAGACAATAACGATCATTCTCAAAAGAAAAGCAGACATATATGTTGGCCATAAATCATAAAGGTAGTATTCAGACAAAATTATTTGTGTGTGCTGTAACTGTCATTCATCCTGACCCACATTAGTGAGATAAAATAAATAAACCGCTGACAGGGTTGGCTCGAAAAAAGAAAATGGTGTGACATTTCAAGAAAGAAAACATCAAAAAATGCAGCACATTCATTATATCATGCAAGTTTAGCTTGGACTTATGTTTTGCTAAAATGGACAAGAAAATTTAAACCTTCCTTATATTAAACGTATGTGTGGGCCTATAGTTTTCTTGGCTTTAACACTGACTGTGTTTGCCTTGGCACTGTATTTGGTCCACTGTTGTTTTTTTTTTTTTTTCCCCTGTCAATATATAGAATAACAGAATCCATATCTTTAAAAAAAGTGACAATTGCAATATTTTTTGATAGAAAAAACACTACAAGCAGCATTTTGCTCCATCTGAATATTATTCTCCACAGCTTATGTGGAAAAATAGCCTCATGCTTTGCAGTATGTTCCATTTGAACAAAGTGTAGGGTACAACTAGAGCTTCTGATTTTCGTTTTTAACCAATTAAAAAATGATCCTCAATTGGTTACTCAATTCCTGTTGACTTGACTCCTTTCCCAGTGAATAAATAAATAAATAACCTACAAAAACTTCAGTGCAGTTGGGCAATGTCCCTACTTCCTAACTTGTACCTCACATTGATTCACTCTGAATACTTAAACCCACCCCCAACTACTGAGTGGCAGCAAATTCCTACATTTCTACTGGAGGATTGTAGACGGTCGCAAGCATTTAAAACAAGACTACAAGAAACAGAAGATTGTTCTTGCTCGCGAGATTTAAAGATACATTCCAGTTTGGTAGGGAATATTTACATGCTCATGGAATGTAAAACAGAATTGTGGCGAAATGTAAAACAATGCCTAAACGCAGAAAAACCCTGGAAGATTATGCCTGTGACTATAACGATGTTGCTGTGGAAGACAGAAAAGGAAATAAGGTACAATTGAAAATAGTGCAAAGTACTGTCGAGTTACTATACATATTGTGACAGAAAAAAACTAAATAATAATAATATTACAAAGTGTGTCATATATAAAAAAGGAAAGCCCCCCCCCCCCCCCCCCCCCCGCCCCATTTTTTGGGGTTAATGTATGTTGAGCTTTTATCGATTTTTTAAATAAGCACCGAAAAATGAAATTAATAAAAACAAAAAAACAGAAGCCCTAGGTATAATTATTAGTGTGAAGTATATACATGCCATTTGCATACAAAATGACTGCTCCCATTTCTTTCCACTGCTACATGAGCACGGTCTTGCACTGCAGTTGTATGGTTGGTAGTATACAGTTCACTTTTCTTATTGACACCCCTATTAGCTCATGACAATAGCAAAATGTAGACAGTTTTATTCTTACAGCTAGAAAACGTGCCTGTAAGCACACATTCATCAGAAAAAATGGTGTGTTTCAATACCTGCTTTAAAGCACCCAATAAAAATGATGTCTTTAAAATGAATTCTTAAGGCATCAAAAGTTTTACCACCTTTGAACACTTAAATTGCTGACACAGCTTGTAATAACTTCATATGTGGTTTGCCTGCACCTAAATTACACAACACGAAGAACTTTAAAAAAAGACAAAGAAGCTTGTTTATTGCATGCGTTCTGCATTGCGTCTGATTTGAACCGATGGAAATGATACACACTAGTTTGTCTGCATGATGAAACATACAGACAATAGCTAGAGGGTGGGGCAACCAATGAAATAGAAGTGTACATAATTCACCTATAGAAAATAACAGCAAAAGGTGATTTATTAGTACCTATTTATGGGCAAATACTGTTTTTCAACCTCTCGTGTGGTACAGTACTGTACATGTTTAGAAGCAATTTTACGTCGTGTAAGATAACATAGTATATGGACTATGAAGCAGTATTAGTATATAGCACAGTGCAACCTGTTTTATCCAAACCACTCTGGGGCACTTCAAATAGTCTAATAATCATGCATTTGTATATTGTGGAGTTTATAAAGTCACCCACTTTGTTTTTGATAAAAGTAAAATGTTTTTCTTTCTAACTTTGTTTTGTCTTGGCATTGAATGCCAATATAGGTTGACAGACATTTTTTTTAAGTATGTATGCTGTTTTTTTTTTTTTTTTCTGTGACAACCAGATTTTTTGTCTAAAAGAAAATACATCTTTATAGTGCAATGATGTCTGAATTTTAAAGTCCAGTGTAATAGTTTTTTTTTTTTTTTTTAAAGCCAGATCAGTGACATTCAATATTTTGTTCAGGTCAGTATTTTGGTTCAACAAATCCCAGCTCTAGCAGGCAATTTAGAATTTGTGCTCAGCCTAGAGATGCACTATGTTTCTGAATCTCCACTGTTTAAGCGGTGGGGGCAAGGTTGCCCCAATTGTTTCTGCTAACTTGGCTTGTGTTTTTGATGCGCTTTTATTGTGCCTGAAAAACACAAGCCATGTTAGTAGAAACAATTAGGAGAACCTTGACCCCCCTCGCTTTTACAGTTGTGCCTATTTGCTTTGTGCTGGGCAAGGCTGCACCAATGGTTTCATGAAACCTGAGGCTTGTGTTTTTGATATCTTCACTTTAAATGGCTGGGCACTTTTGATAACTTGACACTTTTTTTCACATTTCCAAAGTGTTTTTGTTTCAGATATCACTTCTTTTTTCGCTTAACGGATAAGTATATAGTATGTGTATTTGTTTCAAAGTTTCGATATATATATATATATATATATATATATATATATATATATATATATATATATATATATATATATATATATATATATATATATATGCCCATTAAAGTTATGTGTGCAGAAGTATGTTCAATGAAAATGTCATTCATATCCACTATGTTTTTTTTCAAGTAGTTTGCAAGTAGTATAGCAGTAAAGTTAAAGTTTTTAACAAGTTACAAATCAAACATGATTTTGTATTAACCTGATTTGTATTGAATGCTTTCATCTGATTTTGGAAACTATCATAATAAGCTTGATCTGTTCTTTTAGCATATTGTAATGTTTTCATGTAAAGGAAGTAGTATTTGGGGAGACGGTGTTGAATTCACAAAATGTTTGTTTTATTTGAAACTACAGATAATTCCTGTCAAGGACCGGAATTCATGTCACCAAAATAATGACCTTACATTTTAGTCTTGGCACTTTCACTGCACATTCTCTCTGGTCACAGATCACATGCTCGCTCAGTTGCACCCACAGTTTCTCATTTAAGTTCAGCGCTGGACTGCACCTGTCGTTTCCCGCCACTGTCTGGCTCATCATCCTTGCCCTGCCTGCATTCTCCCCACTCATTCACTCACCCCTCCTTCCCAAGCCAAGTAACGGCATAACCTGTTCCCCTTACAATATATATTTTTAATATGAAAGTAAAAATATATGAAAGCATGACGACCTTTATGTATAAAAATCTTCACTAATATACAATTGTAAAGGAACTGTTGAGTATTTATTTTCATTTCATACAGTATTAAATGGCAGTGTTTATTTATGATAGTGAAAAAGAAATAAATAAATATCAAGAATCTATTTCTTTCTTACGGAGATATAATGTATTGATTTATGTATTCATTTATTTCATTATTTATGTTTTACTTTTACCAAATATATAGGCAATCCTTCAGCATAGCTAATTCTCAAAAATTAACATTCCTTTTTGTCCACTGGGGACCACAAATAGCGTTACTCTCATCAACCAGTATCAAGAGGAGGAGCCATACTTCCTTGTGCCAATAGGGACCACAATGAGTGTTACACTGACAGGAAACCAACATTTTTCAGAGATCAAGTTCAGAATCTCAGATGAGATGTGATGACTCTAAAAAAAAATCTCAAAAATGTAAAAAATAACAGTCCCAAGAATTCTCAGCTGGCTGACTTCATCTTTCAAAATGATGCTTGTTTTCTCAAATAAAAAATGTAACACTGACAGTAACACAATATGCTTGCAAACTGAAGGTTATAGTTTGAAATCCCACGCACTCCAGACCTTTTTTTATATTTATATTATATAATTTTTTTTTTTTTTGCATGTAAATGTTCCATTTTAAAACAATAAATTAATATAAATGATACAGATGTCATAATAAGTGTGTTCCCAAGTACATTTCCATGTAGACAAAAAAAGTTAATTGTCATTAAACTCGGATGTTCTGTAATATACACATGCGTGGATAAATGTTCCTGGGGTCTGCAAAAACCTGCCAAAAACTGGGAGAAAAAGGAGAAGGACATTACCTTACTTTGGGAACTTATTTCTCTTATTGTATGACAGGTTGTGACAGAAATACAATGAATCTTCTTGTAAATCTCCCTCCCGACCTGGAAGGGCGCTAAGCAAGGACAGAGTTCTTTGGAAGGGCTGGCCTGACAGTTCTTCCCCTGGGTCGGGAAGTCGGTCAGTCTGGAAGGCGGCAAGACTCTGCTGCAAGAACGTATTGACCCGGAAGGGAAACAATATAGCAACCGCAGATTGTAAAGGCAGCTATATTCGTTTACCAAGGAGTCATGCATGACAGCATATAAGGGAGATGGAGAATCAGAATATGTTCCTTTGCATTGGTTTGTAGTGAGTAGAAGCCAGAAGGACAGTGAAAGTGTATTGTTACCTAAAATCGTGGTGTTGTGTTTTTGTTTGCTTGTAATTGTCTCGTCTTGTGTTGTACATTACCAGGCAGTTACCACAGTTCTGGAGATGTCACCAGGGGCCAGCACGAAACCGGACAACACTGCACCTTTGTCACAGATATAAAATTGTATCACCCACCACGAGCACTAATACACGCACCCAGGACTGGTGACCGTGTTTGTATTATTGGGTACGGATATTTGTTTACTATTCGGGACTGTCTGTTCTTATTATATACACCATGCTGTACACATCGGTGTGTACTGCCGGAGATCTATTGTTTGGTCGCCAGACCTAGAAATACAATAAAACATTTCTAAAAAACGGATTACAATTATCTGTCTGCTTCTTTTACATACTGCACTCCTGGAGGGGACAAATAACATGACAATAAACGTGCTGCATATATGGATTTTATTAAAAAATGCCAGATACCTTTGGGCAACCAAGTTGGGGACTGTTTCTAATTGATGTCCACATCAAAGCTTTGCCTTACACTTCCAGCACCGATTCAGTGGATGCAGACGTGCAGTCTCAATGTATGGGCAAATCCACACCAGACAGACAATGTCGGCAGCAACTGTTGGAAGATGTTGTATGTTTGAATTTTAACAAATGACAGCACTCTGTTTTAGTAAGGAAGCAAGTACCAATATTTTTAGGTTTTTATAGTGCTCTGAAATATTAGGTGTATTTAATGAAATTGTAACTATAACCCTAATCCTAATTGGATGACTTGACCATGGGCACATGATTGAATCCATTTTTCCCCCCATTGTGTTCGGTACTTGCACTTTTTTGCTTTATAGTGATAGAATCGTCAACACCAGCCATCATGACACTTCGCCAGTAAAACCGGACGCACAGGCGCATGCACCAAGAAAAATACATACCGCATCATATGACTGCAGGTTAAGGTGATTGGATAGCCGCACAGATGCAGTGCAAACAACTCACTTAAACAACACGCCCTAAACCAGTAGAGTATGCTGTTATACCACGAGACAGTACAGCAGCCACATATATGAAATTTCCTAACTAGAAAATAAAAATTTCACATTTTACACCTGGGTTTTCCGACGTTTACTCTAAAAATCGGGACAAATGGCATCCCGTCAGAACCTCAATCGGGATGCGTGACAAAGCCCCTAATATCGGGACGATCACAATTTTATGGGGACGTCTGGCCACCAAATGTTTAATGTGAAAAAATAACTGTATTTGCATTAGAGTATTTAATGTTAAAACTCACAAAAATGCAATAGAAAGTTGGCAGGTTAATGGCCAATTAACAGCATTACTGTCAGTTAAACATGAACTCCATCGTACAAAAAAAGCAACAAAAAAAAAAGCCAAAAAACAACAGTACTGATATTGTGGGAATGGGTCGATGCACAAGCCTAATTTGGGGATTTATTTAGGGAACCTTCAAGGATTTATTCACTTATAGGTTAGAAACTAGGGTACAGTCAAGGTAACGGGGTATGTTTTTGGCAGTTCATCAAACATGGAGAATGCCATATAGGATACTAGTGGGCGAGTAAGGAATACCTGCACATTGCAATTGTGTGGGTGGAATTTAATTGCATGCAAGTACAAAAAAACCCTGGGGCCTTTGGAACTGGTACTACCAGAAGAAGAATCCAGAATAATGTCACCTGACAATACTTTTTTTTTTTTTTTTTTTTTTAAAGTTCCCTTGATTTTATACAAAGGGGCTCTGGCAATTAATTTTCAATTTGAAACACTTTTTCTTTGTTATTTAGTGGTAATTGTATTTTGTTTTGTGAGATTTAGCCTGCAAATGAATGCCATTTTAAATATTACCATGTTTCTATTAGTTCTGAGGTCTGTGATATTGGGTTTCAAAAAAGATTTCTCATCTGGGATATACACATATGTACATATAGGGCCAATAGATAAAAAAAAATAAAAACGTAATAAGATAAAAAAAAAAGGTCAGACACCCCTTTCATGCTCACAATCATAACAAGGTTGACAATCTGTAAACTAAGAGAGCATCTGTCTGTCTCCCTCACAAACCTGGAATGTAGATGTTACAGAAATACAGTTCCAATTCACCTGGCTGTTTGATGCAGCGTACTCACACATGACAACACATTGATTTTACTTCTACCTCCATGCAGGCATCGATGTAAAGAAATCCATTAGGCAGACAGTTCTTATTTCCACTGACTGACAGAGTGACAATCGAATATTTTTCACCCTCCAAGCTGATTGGCAGCTAGACATTTAAACAAGCCTTCAAGTTGCTATAATAGTTTAAAACACTTTCAATTACCTGAGTCAAACAAATCCAAAATACTCCTGCTTGAATGCATTTCTCCTGCTTCTAATACACCCTGTTGGGTTGCACTGTTATTTGAGTAATACAGACCCAAAACAACTACTCTTTACCTGAGTCACAATGAACATAATTATATGGTGCAGACTGGGACCAGCTTATCCCTGAAACATTTTAAGGCTTTTTTTTTTTTTTTTTTTTCATAAGCACTTAAAACAATTTTCTTCAAACTGCCACAGCAAAATATGCTTTAGGTGATACAACTATAACATTAACAGTTACTTGTTTTAAATGCAGTATATCATTATAATTATTGACCTTCTCAATCCAATCATGTTTTTTTTTTTTTTTTTTTTTTTTTTCGGTAGGGTTGTATATGTTTTAAAGCAGTGGGTTTCTTATACACTTTAAGACTGTGGTTCACAACTTTTTACACAATCTTGGTGTTTAGGGATTTTTCCCACAGAGCATGGCAATCATGGGACTCAAACCATCGGTACTGCAAAATACTTTAGATAAAAAGTCCCAGTACAAGACTTTTACACTCATTACAAGTACATTTATCTTGTACACAACTGCACAGCAGTTCAGTTTCTGCAGAAATTGGTTAGTTATTGCATGAGGATTAATTCATAATCTTCAGAATAGATGAATAATTAGTACTATCGTATTTTAATAAGGAACAGACCGTATTTGTTTCGATGCTGCATTAACTACAGTGTAGTGTACCAGATTTACAGTTCAAGAGTCATTGCAGCAGTCTAATTTAGGGATTTTTTAAGGAACCTTCAATGACTTAATCACTGTGCGTATATTCAGTGGTTGGAAGTTCTGGCCTGTGATTGGTTAAAACCTCCCCATAGGAGGAAAACTAGACTGAACTATTGCCCTAAAATACAAGAGGGGTATTGCTGCAGAACGCAGACTCGCAAAGCACAGCTCTCACAGGAGGCTCAAACAGGTAGTGCTGAGTGCGCAACTCATCATAGACGTCATCATCATTATATGCTACAGCCCGATCACAAGATGATGAATTTAGGTACTAAAAGGAAGTTTATTTCATAACAATAACCTAACCCTAAATCTAAGGTGTATTGGCTGTGGATCACCAATTAATTCTAACAGGACAATCACTAGGTTTTGTTTTTTTCCATATGCAAAAAATGCAAAATAAAAGGTTTGTAAATATTTACAGATTTACAGTATATATATATATATATATATATATATATATATATATATATATATATATATATATATATATATTTACTATCCAATCTTGCCTCTCTCGTTATTTTGACTGATGGAAAATGAAATGCTACTTAGGAAGACTATTTTTACCTCCAGGGTGCAATGACCCGTCGGTAACAGTAGTCTTCAGGGCTCCAGAATACCTTTTCACCCAAGTAGCCAATGGCTCCTAGGCCAAAGATTCTAGATGCCAAATCCAACAGTTGGGTGCCACTTTTTTCCATATTCAACTGCTTAAATTACAAAAAATTATCGCCTGTATTCCGGTCTTCTATTCTGCCACTGCATCTGTCCTCAAATAGTGTTGCTATAACACTTCCTCACCCTCATGGGGTCATTTTATATCTTTGATGCTTTAAAAGTGAACTTGGTTTCTTTTTTGTAGTGTTTCCTTAACTTAGTACTCTGAACTCAAATTTAGCCTTAACTTAGGCTAGTGAAGCACATACAACAAAGGTGCGCAACCAAACTATTATGGGCTGTATATCCAGAAACTAGTTTAACCTAATGTTTATAGCGTGCCGCACATTACTAAAGAATAAAGACTTACCTGCAATATACATAGGCATGTAAATGTGTGTGTGTATATATATATATATATATATATATATATATATATATATATATATATATATAGGAGAAAGACCAATGTATATACACACACACACACACACACACACACACACACACACACACACAATTTCCCTTAGAATTACTGTTAATTTCATACTGCACGATACACATCACAAACAAAAATATACAAAACATTTAAAAAACAATAAATGGAAATGGAATAAATACACTGGGCCGGAGTCAGATGATAAAACAGCCTGTGGGTTGTGTGTTTGTAATATACAACAATTATCTGCAGTGCAGAAAAAGATGGCTTGGCAGGGACACGTTTCGGAGGTCGCATGTCAGCCGTCATTTCCCGAGCCACCAGGGGTTGCAGCAGTGAACCAGGATTAGTAACACAATTGGCGATTCCAAATTGGGGAGATGACTGGGCAATGACTAAATAAAAAAAGAATCTGTAAGCAGCATTGAATTTCATTTTTAATTCCCTAAAACATTTTTTTTTTTTCATTTACTTCTGCAGCATGAACCATTGATCTGATGATTGGTGTCTGGGCTGGCACACTCTTTGTAATAAGGGTGTCCCTAGCACTTCTGTGTTTTAATAAAATCAGTAGTCCCTGCAACAACTGACCTTGTTTTACTACAAAACTCACAATACATGTTTTAACGTAACCAGGGAAATTCTTAAAGCAGTTGCTCTTTTTTGCCGTGAAGGTATGTTTTCCAGCAGTTCCTTGTCTAAATCGTCTATAGAATCATCATCAACAAATTGTCATCTCTCACATACGCACTGGACGTTAAAATTGGTGTATTTACGTAGAGTGAAAAAAAAAGTCTCTCTCTGGTCAATAATTTTCCACTCTAGCCCTCCTCTCCAGTCCATATTTACTATTTCAGAATGACATGTTAAAGTTCCATCAGCAATGCTACTGGAATATAAATATATTTTAAAGACAACAATACAGAAAAAAAAGTTGCTAATGCTTCCTGGCACAAAATCACTTCCTGTGCTGCAGCTCAGTTTCACTCCAAAGTGCAAGTAATCAGGTCATGTGACCTAGAATAATAATAATAAATAATAATCTTTATATAGCACCTTTCATAGTGGACCTCCATCACAAAGTACTTTACAAGATACGAGACCAGGGTGTGTGAACTGCGCATCAGCTGCAGAGTCACTTACAACAATGTCTCACCTGAAAGACAAAGCACAAGGAGGTTAAGTGATTTGCTCAGGGTCACACAATGAGTGGCTGAGCTGGGATTTGAACCAGGCATTTCCTAGTTACAAGCCTGTTTCCTTAACCACTGGACCACACAGCCTCCTGATGACACAACATTCTACGGTTCATCCTGCATTAACATATATAAAAATAAGCAAAATACCAGATCTCCAACACAAGAAAATGAGCAATATCATTCATTAATAAATACCATGTTAATCCTTTAATTTTTGGGAGGAAACATACTCTTCTAAAAGCTTTGCATTTGTTAAGGAAGTGGGGTGGCAAGGGGTGAGACACTACACAAATGTAAAATAAAAAAAGGTCTATTTCAAAATGCGTTATTCATTTAAGATACTGACCGACACAGTTCAGTCACAAGGTTTGTAAGACATCTGATCCCAATAAAAGTTGTCTTCTATTATTTAACCTTGCTAAAGCTACAGAAGGCCAGTTTATGAGTAATACAGTTATATGGTTTGTTAACCTCTCTGTGATTGGAAAACGTACAGCTGTGAAATTCAAAATACAAGTGATATATAAAAGGTACATAGATACAATCAAAGAATGTCTAAATGTTTACCATGATATTCCTTCAGATGGTGGAATAAAGGAGATGGGGTGTGGAGCAACTAAATTAGATTAATTCCCCAAGCCCCTCAGGCAGTATGACATAGTGGATCACCAGGTAATACCCCATATTAGATGACTTACAACATCTTTTTATGAGAGGAAGCATAACTGTGGCCCACATTTCAGTCAAGAAAACACAATTTTCTGGTTAGTACATTTTTAGTTAGTTAGTCAAAAAAGAAAGCAAATTGCACCGTACACCTGAATGTTGAACATTTTTCCAAATTTTCTTTTTCTAAAAAAAAAAAAAAAAGTAAAAGAAAAGAAACAACACACAGCACCTGGTAACTCTATTTGGTGATTTTTTCCTTTCTTAATTTTTTTCCCCATATCAGGTGAGAAGGAAACAAATAAATAAAAAACAAAGTCACATTTTCAAGGTGCACATGCTCTCTTGGCACATTCAGAGTGCACCTTCTAACCCTTTATAGCATAGGATTAGGTTCATATTTATGACTGGTCTCATGTCTTAATACTAGTATTTTGTCATTCCAGTATTCTGTGACTACCTTCTTGACACCTACTGGAACGAATGAAGTCCTATTTTTGTGTTAAGAATTACCAAAATGTAGACAAAGCATGTTCTACCAACACTAAATATATATTGCGATGTATGGTATGTTTGTATGTTTGTTGCACAATTATAATGCCCTTATAATGTAGAAAGCAAGCAAGCTATTATGAGACAGAAGAGATTAAAGAACACTTAACCTTGTGCCTGACTCTTTTTACCCCCCCCCAAACACTGAATTGTTATGGACCCTACAGAGTGTGTCTATTTATATTTAGTCTAATTTCAATTGTAAGAGTTAATTAAACTGAACTCTTATCTCTACATCTAACTTCCCCTTATCATCATCAAATGTGCCATGTTACAGATCCTAACAAATAATATGACAGATCTTAAAAACTTAAAATATTCTTCTTTGTTTTAATCCTGAATAACTTGAATAAAACTTTTTTTTTTGCTTAAGAACTATAACTATTGCCAATAGCTAGCATACTAATAAAAACCCTGCAAGCAAATACATTAAAATGAGAACTTGATTAGGGAGAATGCAGTATAGTTATAATATTAATTATTATAGGTGGCTGGCTTTTGGAAGCGATTTTAGGTTTCCGTTATGAAAATGTATGTGTGCGCACGCACGCACACACGCACACACACACACACACACACACACTCCAAAGCAGTCCTGACAGTGTGTTAATTACAACAAAATGTTCAACAGTATATAGTAACTAGATACACACACATGTATTTTCATACACTGTAATGCTTATATTTGTATCCTACTGCATGTATTTGGCATGAAACAGTAGTTTATTTATTTATTTATTTTATTGTCACCTGAAAATTACATACTGGATGATACAGAATAATAAAAAATAAAAAAACTTTACCCAACATGTGCTAGACTAGAATTCAACCCTTTTTTTGTAGTTTAGAAATAAATTACTGCAATTGTTAACTAGCGGCTCTCCCTTTTCCCCTTTTTATTGTAATACTACATATACATATTCCACACATAGCATCAACATAACTATTAAACTTGTTTACCATTTCCCTGTATTTCTGTATTCGATAAAAATAATTTGCTCTGCGTCTCTTACAATATAAATATAAGATTATGTAATATACCATTACTGTTAAACAAATGAAAACAAAACCTTTAATCCTATGAATGATGATTCTTGTTCTGGCAATGTTATTGGCAGTGTTATTTGCAAAAATAAAGCCAATATATAGCCTATATTGTGATCACTTTGAATTAAAAGTAAGAGCCCACCCCCACCCCAAGAAGTGCCACTGAGATTAATTTTTAAGTAATTGTATAATTCAGTGATAAGAGACGTTCAGCACAATTTTATATTCAGACATAAATACTTCTTGTTGCAGCATGCAATGAAGCCTTCACAGTTGGAAATATCTAATTGAGCATTTGCATGTTTCTCATGTGGACCACCAAAACACACAAACAAGTGGGATCGGAAAGAACATTTTCCTAATATAATTGTGTTGACAGAAATAAATAGCAAAGTCAGTCAGTCAAGAACTGATCAGCAAAAAAAACAAACAAAAAAAAAGCCAAAGATTGTCTTTGCAATTGAACATCTTTATCAAAAATGGTCAAAGCATTTTAAAATAAAGTGCTTGCTAGCTGTAGAAAAAAAAATCTGAAAAAAGGATTATGTTCTCACATTTAACTAAGGATTATGAATATTGAAATTTTAAAAAAGAAAAGTAATTTTGTATCGAAGAAAAAGGTGGAACATGTCAACATACTGCACTAGGTATTATAATTATTACATAATAATGATATTATTATTAATATCCTCCAATCAAACAGAAAACCCCTGCAATGTATTCCTTTTTTAAACAAAAATCTCATCACATGTATTGTGTAGTAAATCTTGTTTCTCTTTGTTTAGACTTTTTACTAGTCAATACTATTCCAAGGCGCCAATATAGAATTCACTCCCAGTGCCATGTAAAATGATTCTTTGAAGAGAGGCTGCTGTATACTTAACAACAAATAGATTTCCTAGAGAGAAACCTAGACTGTATTTAACCTAACAATGTAACCCTGTAGTAATAAATGGAAAAGGATCTTGTACATTGATTTCCCCAAGACCATTCCTCTTTGTGTTTAGAAAACACGACTTGCAAGTTAGCACAATTAGGGCTTCATATCTTGCTGTAATCTAACCAATTACTTCATAAAATCTGAATCCATGCAAAGCTTATAAACACATGTAAATGTTCATGTTTTGCAAAATATACCTTTCAGTAAATCATTAATGTTGATAGATAGATAGATAGATAGACAGATAGATAGAGATAGATAGATAGATAGATAGATAGATAGATAGATAGATAGATAGATAGATAGATAGATAGATAGATAGATAGATTCCAACATAATAAATACCACATAGTAAACCAAATACATATTTTCTTTTATATTTTGGTCTTTAAAATCAATATGCTACCATATATAAAATATAAGTTATAAGCCAAATGAGGAGTCTATGTGTATTATACCTATTTGTGTCAATCAGTATAACTAATTTGTAATGTTATGTATAATGTTTTTGCTTATCCTTCAATAATTAAAACTAAAATGCATTTACTGAATGTTATTTCAAGAACTAAAATGTACTTTTAAAACATCTCATTATTTATATAAATACCTGCAATGTAAAATCCAATGCACTTGTAAAAAAATAAACACATAAATAAATACATGTTGAAAAAGCATATCCTGTGTGCTTTTTTGTTTGGTGGTTGTTGTTTTTTGAGGCAAAAATAAATAAATAAATAAATAAATAAATAATGTGTTCAAACTCTAAAACATATGCCTTTTAATATGAATCTCCCTAAATCAATACAAGCAATTACAATTTTAAACCAAAATTACTATAAGGTCAGTAGGTATTATTCAAAGTCAATTTAGTTTTTCATATTACAACAAGACAGGGCACCAGGCAAAAATTATAAATTCCTTCCCTAAATCTGTCCTTTTCTGATTTAGATGGATGAAGAATAATTAACTCTTAATTATTCAGATGACTTCAAGGCAGTTTCTAGATTCAGAAAAGGATGCTGTTGTTTTTACCATGGAACAGAGTCTCATATCATTTATCAAATCTTGCAACTTGACCAGGGATGAACACAAAAGAAAATCTCTGTTTGCCCACAACCCTTACTGTTACCTTAAAGGTTGTTAAGCAAAAGGGGAAAAATCCTTTAAATTCTACCATATGCAAATGCTCAAATGTGATTTGCATTTTAAAGTATTTAACTCCACATATTTATTGGATTCTGGGGCCATGCTGATCATTGATTTATGTGCTTCTGGCAATCATATTTCCATATTTGTATGATTTTAATGACAGTAATAATTCAAATATGCAAAAAGTTGTTCTTTGAACGATATCTTTAATTATGTCCTCAAAGCATCACTGTTTTGCCTGGTGTCCTGACAAAAACAGTTGAAAATGAGAAATGGCCTTGTGAGCTGAGACACGCTGAAACACATTTGTCCTTTGCTATCTAATACTAAATGCACAGAAATGACTTTTCATGTTAACCAGTCCTTAGCCTTAAACAGGCTGCAAAAGCCCAGCATCCTTGCGCGTAAATACTTGATTAATTCTGACACACTTTCACGACAAATTCAATCACAGTTCATACGATTTCTGTTCAAAATGCAAAACCTGCCCTATTTACTTTGCCGCTAACTCAGAAAGTTTTGCTGCCATGTCATTTTATTGAAGCTGTCACAAATTATGTGCACTCTTATGAAAGCTATCAAGTACTGTAATCATTAAAAGACCCATGACTGTTTGGTTTATTTGCTTCAGAAAAAAAACATCAAATGTGTCTTTTGTCACCACTGCCTGAAAGGTTAATGCACAGATCCCTTTTGTCATTGGAGTAGTAAACTTTTTATAATAATTCCTCGCTCAAGTACAAATGTATTAGATCACACAATAAAGATGCATCTTGTAATAAAGGTGGCGTGATCCTTTACCAAGCTTCCTTTAAAAGTTATCTCAGTATCAGTAGGAGAAAAAAAAGCCTTCAAAAAACAGACTTTAATAATTCTTGGACTTCTTGACATTGTCATATCTGAAATACAAATTCTTCGTAATATTTCAAACATTTTGTAAATATTTTTTCATAAACCAATATATATGTATATATATATATATATAATATATATATATATATATATATATATATATATATTTAAACAGGCTGTAAAATAAAGGACAGAAAAATAAAGTGTTACAACGTTTTATTTTTATTATTATGGTATGTATAACAAACTTGTTAAATTAATACAAAGGCTCTTTTCCCCTCTCACTGAAAAAAAAAAAAAAAAAAAGCATTCAGGTCCCACAGATGTAATAAATGCAAGGTTGAAAAATAATATACTTAAGCATTTGAATGTAAACATAGCTTACCATAGCTACCTAATTATTTTTTCCTAATCTAGGAAAATTGTTATTACTGGAATTCCATGTCTCTATTATCTCTGGCGATATCAATGACGAACACAAAAAAAGTTGATTTTTAAAAAAAGCATTTACCCCAGTGGTTAAATAACACCCAACAACTACAAACAAAACAAATACATGTAATATAATTCAAAGTCTCATAACATTCTGCAGTTGCTTGGTTCTCATGCATGTTTACAATTTCAGAAATGAGTTAATTAAATATTAGTGTAAATGTTTTAAAAGGTACACAACGTGTGCTATTTACCTAAGACTAGTATAATTTACAACAATTGTGAATTGTCACAGCACCAACATGCTTTTCTTTTCTCTTTAAAAATACAACAATAGGAAACTATTCCGTTTTTTTTGTTTATTTTTTGTTTGTTTTTTTAACTCCCTTCTATTGTTCACCAATTACAAAACTCTAATTAAAAGTGTAGGTTAGATTTGGCATTCCTTATGAACATTTTTGTTTAATATAATTCTCACTAAAAATTTAAAACAAAAATTGATGAGGTACTTTGATCATTTTTTCGTATTTCTTTTTAAGTAAATATTATACAACATGGCACTTTGTTTTATTCTGCTTGGTATGCACAACCCGACAATCTAATTAATTGTAATGCTAATACATTTTTTACAAATATTTCTGTTCTATTAAGCCATTTTCTGCATCTTTTCTTTACATTCAAAGAATATGTATTTTTTTTTTTTTTTTTTTTTTTTTTTATTACAGTATTGCTTGCTTATTAAAAAAAAAAAAAAAAAACCTACAGGTTACTGATGCATTATTACCACAAAGAGATAATCCTGAATACAATGTTACTGGAAAACATGTCTGCTATTTTCACAAGAACACTCAAGGCTAAACACATAAAGACCAAACCACAAAAATATAATACACTTGTCAAGACATTAGCCAAGCCCATTAACACATTGCATCTAAGAGACTGCACTTCAACCTAATGTTTAACCACTCACTGGCAGGACTTAAGCTATCTCAAATTGTATGTACTGTTATGCATTGACTCTCTCCTTTTAGTAAATGTTAACACCCATATTTTTCGCACTGCTTAACTCTGTTTTTTCCATTTATGTATGATAATCTGTTGTGCCCCCCCAATACCCAAAATCAAAACTAGGGACAGTAATTTTATGAATTCAGACAGTTATTAATTATCCTATGTAAAATGAAAGGGCAGTAACAGCATTAATTTCAACACCTGGATACATTTACTTTGATTTAAGGTAAATTGCGTGGCTCAGTGATAATTATAGGTTTATGTATTTAGCAAGTAAGCAATGAACACAAGTTTGCTTCAGACTACGTCAAATCCATGCTATAAAAAGCATAACATTACTAAAAAAGCATAACATTACTAAAAAAGCATAACATTACTATGAAAGGTATCTTTATGTTTCACTGTTTTGCTGTCCTTAATTAACATATGCTCTTTTACATACTAAATAGTTTAAGTTATTTTAAACCGCTGTTGCATTTTCTAACATTATATATATGTACATATATATATATATATATAACAATTTGTGTTATTTTGTATTTCACTTACCTCTCCCAGTTTAATTCCTTGTTTGTTATTCAAATAAACAATGCTGTTATTTTACAATTCTCATTTGCACGGATACCTTTTCTTATACCACAGCAGTATTAAAACCCCACAGAGCAATTAAAACAAAAAAGACATTTGTTGCGCATGGTGTTTATGAATAGCCGTATTTATAATTTCCATTTCAAATGACGGATTACAATACCAAAGTAAGTCTTGTTAAAATGATTAATGTTAAACTGGGAAGGGATGTGACTTCAAAAAAATATTTAAAAAAAAAACACCACAAAGTGAAGCTTTAATTAAATATATTGCTACACACAAAAACTGTATTATCAACTGATATGTATTGTCTGTGTACAGTATATGTGGGACTGGTGCTTACTAAATATTCCAGAGCCTTATCCTCCATTGATAATATTTTAGGTTATATAGGTTATATGATTAAATTGCTAAAATCTAAAAGAAATAAGCAAACCAGCAATCTGCATTCCTCCATAATGAACAGTTTTATAAAATGCATTTCAAATTTATAAAACCAAACAAATAGGAAGAACAAATATGAACAAGAGCAATCATTTTGGCAGCTTGTATGATTAGTCATTAAGCAGCACAACAGAAACTTGAAAAACTGCTATACTTTCCAAACTGAGGTCACAAATAAGGGATAGAAATATAATGAGACTTTGAGGCTCTTGGACTGAATTCTCTTCATTTATGACTTGTGATTTATAACGACAGTACAGCTTTTTCTTTTTTAAATAATGCAGAATAATGAAAGATTACCAGATAACAGGAGAACTTGTCAGCAAAGGTAACATTTAATACAGATAAACAGACTGAAGGACAGATTATATTTAAATTTTCCTGGGGGGGATAGTGAATACAAATTGGCTCAGGGCCAATTAATATCTATGTAGTTGTAGCTAATGGAAAATCAAAGAGGACAGGGTGCTCTTCAAGAAAGGCACCTCATCTGTCAACTGGGATTTTAATGTTCAACAGTATTCTTCATTGGCACCCTTCATTACTACTTGTGCTAATTTTACTACTTCCCACTGTCTTGTTTATTAGGGTGCTGCAGGGACTTATTACACTGTAGTCTTTGGTCTGCCGCTAATTGCACTCTTGACACTCTCCCTGCCATGACTGAGGTGCTCTGTGTACTTAGCAGAGGCCTCTAGAGACTGCCGAAATGTCCCCAAGGTTAGGAAGCCAGAATGCAGTCTTAGCATGTCCTAGTTAAACATGATACCAAAAGGGACAGACCTAACATTTTAAGCTTTTTTCTTATATATTACCTTTAAATCACTTTAGTAAGCTGCAGCATGGACATTTCAGTATAAAGCTGAATATTGTTTACCCTTAACATTTTGAACAACAAAATATTTAAGTCACAGTTTTGGTGAAACATGCTATATAGGGATAAAGGGTTACACTGTCATGAAAACATTAACATGGGAAAATAACTACAACTACAAAAAACAGAGTGCAACAATTAACTGAAAGAAAGAAAGAAAGAAAGAATTATTGTGGTTTATATTGTTTATTTTTGTAGTCACACTAATAAAAATATGGATGACTGTTTTGTTCAGTACAGATGTATTATGATATCAAGCAGCACAGTATCAGAATCACGTACTCATACAGTGCATGTAAGTATATAACTAAATATCAAAAAATTATGTAATATAAAAATATATATATATATATATATATATATATATATAATATATATATATATATATATATATATATAGATTTGAAATATTTTTTGAACATGATATATACTGAAAGAAAACTAGACTGTACGTACAATACTAGACACAATATACATTTAGAGAAAGACTTGTATTAAAAGCGGCTACTGATATATTCTGCAGTCAAATGAATATAATTAAACAAACACTGTAAAACAGGGAGATGTTTAATGGAATAACGTTAAAAATCAGACAGCTTTTTATATTTATAAATTACTGAAAATAGTGTTGTATTGTATTCATTTAGAGATGCAGTGCTACACAGAGAATATTTAATAATTGGTTAAAATTGTAAGTTATGGTATTGCTGATCAAACAAAACAACAAGAAAAACAAAAAAGCTAAAATTCTAATCAGAACTGGTTAAATTCATGGTACAGAATACAGCAGCTGGTTTCATTACAGCAAAATTCCTCACTTGCTTACCATTTAACAGTAAACAGTCGCCATCTACTGGTAAATGTGTTAAGAACAAGAAACTGGAATTGCAACATATTTCCTAATTATAAAATAATTAGATTTTAAATACCAGACATTGTCATTTTTTCCGTTTTAAATAAATGGTCTTCCTTTTTACTAACAAAAACCTTCAAATTAGTCATTATCTTCTTTATCATGAAAAGTAAAAAGCTAAATCAAATGTAAATTCTTACTCACAATTAGAATCTAAAGAACCCATGGCCAATTATTTCACAACATAGTTAGTCTCTTGGGTTACATATGTGAGATAATAACACAGGTGAATATAAAATGTGGTCACTGTTAGCCACGAGCATTTGAGAAAACTGAAAACATTCCTCCACACATGAAAACACAGTGTTTACTTACTGCATAGTGTTTTTTTTTTTTGTTTTTTCCAATCTGTTACTTGGGTTCCTATTAGTTTGTATGGAGATTACATTATAGAACCACATCTTCCTCACCATATGTCAATGTGTTAGGAGGTGGTAGTGAAGCTAGGCTACTCAGTTATAAACCAATAAACTAATTACTTTGAGGTCCTGGTAGCACATTAAAGCTTTGCTTTTAGAGCTAAAGCCAAAGCTGGCACTTCAAAAGTATCCAAATGAAACTCCAGTCTTTTCCGTTATGCCTTTTAGTTTAGGTCCCTTTATTAATCGTGAATGAGATTTACAGAAAGTTAAAGAAAAATTAGGCAGATACACTCCAGACATGGGGGGATGGTAGAGCACACTGCTGTGAAGGCAACATATTTAAAACCGTGCATATTTTAGGGTTAGAAATGTCCACCCACACATTAGCAACTGTTACGAGCATAATTTATTCTATGAGAACTTGAAATGTACAAATCACTGCATTCTATATGAAATCTGAAAAGCTACACTATTGGGTTCAGTAAGTTAACACTATGCATGCAACACTAAAATGTGTATTTGTGCTCTACCTTCCTAAGTGTATTTAAACAAAGCTGCAATGTACCACAGTCCTGATTCATTTTTCACTAAAATATGATCCCTGGGTGTATGTTTATTACATTCTTTATTAAATTTAGCCTTTGTGCACACTGCTTCACAAAGAACCAGACATTATTGGCTTACCAGTTTGTTTAAATTACTTTAAGCTTTAGCTACAGGTACCAATGCTTCCTCCTCTTTGAAGCTTTCCAGCCACTCATCATAACTAAACAGCAATCCTACATCTAGTACCTACAGCAGTGGAGTAGATGAAATCTATTTGTAAGCTCTACTTTAGCTCAGGGAATAAAGTTCAAAGCGGTTTACGCAAGTCACAGCATAATGCACTCACTGCCCCATGCTACGCAACCTGTCTTGCTCTGAAAAGCGATCTCGGTTCATCATTTGAAAATACTGTGTCCCAATTAAACAAAGTGACATCCCAATTAAACAACATTTGGAAGAGCAGACTCCCAGAGTTGTATCCCATTTAAGAAGACATCCCGATTATCAGCATCCTGATTAGGTGGTGCCGATTGTACAACAAAACAATCAGCATTGGTGTATCTGTATGAGACAAAATGAGTGTCTGAATTCAAATTAGGTTTGTGTTTTTAATATAATATTACAAATAATAACATGTAAATACTGAAACACACACACGCATATCTATAGAAAGAGACAGAGAGAGAGAGAGAGAGAGAGAGAGAGAGAGAGAGAGAGATATTAGAGGTTGGCACAATTAGAAAATCTGGAACTAGGTACCTGCCGTGAAAAATACCCAGGTACCCGGAATTTTTTTTCATGTAATGATTTAAAAATAAATAAATAAATAAATAAAATCAATATATTTATGTTTTAAGTGTATGATACATATTTAAATACAATATAGTACACATACATTTAGTCCATTTAGATCTGTAGACTTATGTAACCTTTTTCAGTATGGAAAGATCAAAATAACAATAATCTCGGTTTAAATACAGTTATTAATGTTAAATGCCCTTCATGCTGTTTCAAATGACACTGAGGAAGGCAGATGGAGACTGAAGCTTGATCACAAGGCGAGTTTGTGTTCTTGTTATATGCGAGGCACACATATTCAAGTCCGTTTTCATCCTTTTGTATCTCAAAAGATGTTTGTTAGTCGTCGGACACCCTTGCATCCAAGTCGTGCCAGATTAAGCTGAAGATCAAACCAGACCTTACACACCAATCCAAGTGTGGTGTCAGGGGACAGTGCCTTAGTTATCCCAGAGATGCTTCAAATCCAGGCTGGTAATACAGGGGGGGGGGGGTGTCTGGCCTTGTCCTAACCTGCTTTTCTAAAAGTTTTCATGACTGACAGGAATACGTTCGTGTTGGTTTTAAACTTGCTGTCAGCAGAGATGTTAAAACTTCTACTGTTAAAAAATCTACATAGTCCAGCTCAGCGTTATAAAACTGGAGACTGAATACTGGTCCCCACTTGAACGTCTTGGACTGCCATAAAATCCCCTTAAATATTGTTGAGATTTCTTGGACTTATTTCCTGAAAATGAAAGTCCATATTTCTTTCTTTAAGCTATTACCATGCTGTAGTTTTTTTGTAGTGTTTTTTTTCAGTGTTTGTTTTCTTCTATTTCATTTAGATGTTCCTCATCTATTGTTATGTATCTACTCTTGACAGTTGCTGGTGCACTTATTTTATTTGTATTTTTTTTTTTTAAGATGGACTGCTGTCTTCACTCAGAAAGCTGGTGGTGTACCAGTTATCGGGAGTATTACCCCAAAATATATAGGATGTTCTGAGGGCTTGTGAGAGTCCTCCAATCTCACAAGCCTAAAGCCTGAATCGCTTTAATGCCAAGCAATCCAGAGCAGAGGTGGATGGGCTATATTTAGAATGAGATGTTCTGCTTCAAAATCAGCAGTCTAGTCCATAGAAACAGGCTCTGTGAAGGACAGGCCACGTCCTGGAAGGTCACCACATCGACCCAGGACCGTTATGCTGACTGTTGCGTTGTTCAAGCCACCCGGTGGGGTGGTGGAAGTGTGATGATGTGGAGAGGAATCTGGGATTTTAAGGTAATTAAGTGAAATAAAGTTTTGGAAAACTTTAGGACAGGGACTGATGAGTCCAGTGCTGTTTGTTTACGTTTAGTTAATAACACCTTATAACCCTAACTAAGTCTTTTATTTTTAACCAACCCACCTACGAAGTTTGAATGCAATTACAAGTGCAGCACCACTCAGTGCAATTATTATTATTATTATTATTATTATTATTATTATTATTATTAGTAGTAGTAGTAGTAGTAGTAGTAGTGTTAAACAATGGTAGATGTAATTCTGTTTTTAAATACAAATTCGTACTTCTGCTTGTTCATTTTTCAACATTTTTCATACCATATCCTTGTTAACCAATGCATATAAAAAGACCATAATAATACTTTCGTTTTATATTTGAGGGTGTACAATACAATTTTATTTTGTTATAAACAAAACTGTTACCACAAAGTTGCTGGAATTTTTAAATTGAGTTACGATGTTGCTACAAGGTTGTGTGTTAGCAGCTTCTCAGTGACCGCATGAAGCATGTCAAGCTAGTGATCCTAATATAAACGCCAGTCTCCACTCCAGGTCTGCTGGCAAATATTGTAAATAAACGACGTAGGCATTTAATTGAAGTTTTACGGTAAAGTTTAATACTCATTAGTATTACTCATACTGATATAACAATGAAGCTGTTACTTGGATCATGATAATGTTATATCTATTTGCGCATGTCTTTTTTTTTCGTAGTCTGAATTTTGATAAAGTAATAATTACCTATTATGTGTTCATTTTCAGCATGGGTGAAACCAGAGTTAACATTATAACAAAACCGGAGCAGACAATCTCCATGACAGATTAAATTAGCATTTTAGAGACAGTGAAAAAACTTAATATCCTGTTAGGTCACTGCCTGTTATCTTAAACATGTTTTTACAGTGATTTAATTGTACTTTTTGGCTATAAAATAAATGTCATAACTTGAAATAGTATCCATGTCGTGATTTTTGACAGTATTTGTACTCCACTGTCCAATACAATTTGCATTGTGGGCCTTGTGCATATCTACATGGGGTGGTATACAAACGACAGGTTACAGATGTAACCATGGTTCCCTGAAAGAGAAGATCACTACCAATGATACTTTTGGGATATGCCTGCTTGTCAGGTTTGCCAAGCTTTTTTTATATCAAAGCTGCCGATAGGCCCCTCCATGGAGTGACATCCTTGGTCCCGCCTCCGGAGGAAATAAATAGTCACTGCACGGAGACATCAGTCTCTTTTGCATTGAACTCACGAATGCAAGTGATGCGACCTTGCTGGGTTGGCGGTCATCTTCTCTTTCATGGAACCGGGGTTAGATTCGTAACCTATCGTTCCCCTTCAATTGTTGGTGATGTAAGCGTGCAACCTCAGGGAACCTAGTGCCTATTAAAGGCATAGAGGGATCTACGACATTAAGTCAGCAGAACCTGGTAAACGTATGCGGGGTAGTCCAACTAGCTGCAGTACATATATCAGTCAACGAAGCACCTCTGAAGAGGGTCCATGACACCTCTGGTAGGCCAGCATTAATATACGCAACATATACAGGAAAGGACAGTGCCTGTAGCTCACTGACCCGCTTAGCGGAGGTGATAACTAATAGAAAGGCTGTCTTCAAAAGAGAGATATTTCAGCTCTATGGTATCTATGGACTCAAAACCGGCCTTAGTGAGAGCCTCCAGGACCACGTCTAGACTCCATTCAGGGAGGACGTCCTCTATAGGACGACGTATGCGTCGAGCACCCTTTAGAAAGCGAGTCGCCAAGTCGTATATGAGCACCCCGTGGACACTAAGTCGATGGAAACATGGCAAGCAGATATGGCTGCTAGGTACACTTTCAATGTAAAGGGGAATTTTCCCACCTCTAGCAGATCTTGCAGAAACTCTAAAATAATTGCTATAGGGCAATACACGGGATCATGGCCTCCAGCCATGCACCAGTTTTGAAAATATTTCGACTTACAGGCGTACAACGCTCTTGTGGAAGAAGCCCTAGTGTTCTGCAGTGTACTCACTACTGGGTGCCAGAGGGTGCCTTTCGTCTGACTGAAAAGATCCATGCACAGCGGGATGTCCCAGGGCTGGCCTTGTAGCAGCTGGCAGAGGTTCGAAAAACAGGCTCTCCTGGGCCATACGGGGCCACCAGGAGGGCTGTCGTCTCCTCTCGCCTGACCTTCTCGAGGAAGGCAGGGAGCAGCGGTATAGACGGGAAAGCATATAAAAAGTCGCTTCGGGACATTCGTGCGCTAGGCGTCGACACCTAGTGGACCTCCGCAGCTGCGGAGGGATAACCAGAGAGGGCAATGGGTCGTTTCTGTAATGGCAAAGAGATCGACCTGTGCTTCCCCAAAGTGTTCCCAAATGTGTGGCACCACCTCCCTTCCAGTTCACCACTCCTGGGAAGTGTACAGCCCGGAGGAACAAGAGGTGCCTCTGTGCCCAGATCAGCAGCCGAAAGACTATGCGGTGTAACCCCGAGTACCGAAGCCCTCCTGGTTTATGTACACAACCACTGACATGCTGTCTGTGCGGACAAGGACATGCTTGTTGCGGAGCACAGGGAGAAAATGTTGCAGCAGGAGGTGGACTGCTCTCAGCTCTAGTGCGTTTATGTGTAGGGATGTCCAGCGGCCCGACCAAGATCCAGGGTCTCCTCTGGCTGCCTCCCCCCCAGCCGGAGTTGGATGCGTCTGTCGTCACCACTTGGCAGTTGTAAATAACTCTCATCCTTACACCTTCGCTCAGGTGAGGGGTTTACCTCCACCAGCATAGCGCACTCCAGCACTGTCAGCCAACTGTGTCTGTCTCACTTGTGGTGTAGCCGAAAGGCATTGAGCCACACTGAAAGATGAGTCTGAGGCCACAAGCCTTCAGGGCCCCTGCTGGGGCTGCCGAGGCTGCCTGGGGAGTTTCCGCTGGAACTGTCTTCCTGGGCGCTGGTGCGCTGGGGCCCCATGTCCAGTGTATCCCCGTCCTTGCTGACACACCCGTGTGCTAGCTGCCGCAGAGGCCTAGAGGCAGTGCCTTTGGTCGCCCCTTGACGCCATGGAGATTGGAACTGTCCAGGTCACCGTGGTAACTGCCGACACCATCACCTCCCCCTTCCCTGTGCCAAGACATGGGAGGGGAGTATTGCAGTCACCTGTCGCGACGCCTCTCTCGCTCTGTGAGAGCACTGCAGTATCTCCTCTACCGCTGGCCCGAAAGTATGGCGCATCTGGTAATGCGGACTTGTCTGCATCTGCGACCTTCGCTTGAGACAGCCACACCTGTCTGCATGCCACCGCCAAGCCTGCCAGGCTTCTGCCCAGGGCTTGCCCTTGGAAACCCAAGATCTGTAACGGAGTGCCCGAGACTGCATGCTAGCTGGAGTGCAGCATTCCAGTAAGGTAGGCCGTTAAGAGGCCTCCTGTGTTCACGTTACCTGTGCTTCAGCCACGTAAGGCTTTTTAAGGTGGGCTTCCGTGATCCTGCATTGCCTCCCACTAGGGGAGCTCGCACTAAGGCCGCTATCGTGGAGTCCACCGGAGGGATCTGTGCTAGCCCTACCGCATCTTCACCCTCCATGGTGGACCACTATGAAAGGCGCTATATAAAAATCAAAAAAATATTAAAATTCTAAGTGTGGCTGCTCTCCTGGACACGCTAGGCACAGAGTCTGGGTGCTGCCAATAGTGGAACGCGAAAATAATTAACTGTAACATAGCTTTGTGGGTGGTAGGAATACCAGCTGTGCTAAAAGTTGTCAGCTGTGGTTACACAGATGTGGTCATCAATAAGGAAAAGCAAACGGCACGCAGCCCTGTTCGGGGGAAAAAAAACTAAAAAAACACACACTGTAACAGTTTATTTTGAAACTACAAAGAAGAACAAACTATATACTATGATTTTTCTTCAGTGTGTACACTCTACATATTGTTTGCCAGGAATGCAATTTTCCTTATAGTAAACTCTAAATTGCCAAGGTGTCTTATGCTATATTATATACACACTGCCAATAAATGATATTCAATAGATACCAATTACCATAGCTTATTTTATTGTACACAACACACACAAGGACAAACAGTTATAAAAAATAATAACAAAATCAGGGCTGAAACTGAAAACTGGGGCAATCAGTTTTCCTGGGACGCTCACTAATCTATAATTGCACTGTAGAAGATAATCTCTCGCCGTTATAAGTGCAATTTACTTTCTTGATTTTTTTTTTTTTTAAGGGTGTTTCATGTCTGAATACATGTTATCCTGAAGGTGACTGGCTACTCTTAATTATGCTGTGAATGCAAAGTCAATACAAGCGACTACGTTGGCATGGCGAGGTACAACTACCAGACCCCTACGTAGAAAATACATAGGTAATTTAATCTAAGTATTTGAAACGTGTACTACAGAACCAGTTTTTGACCCCAGTGGCCTTCCATACGGGTCCAGTTTAGTTCCTTTCTCGCTCAAGTGCTCACACTTCAACCAAATGACCGTCAACTGATAATGACTATAAGTAGCTGTTCTGTTGGGTGGATACGTTATTCTGGGAGATGCCATTTTTAGTGGAAATTTTAGGGGAGGCGGACGCATTTAGGGGTGGTGCTCGCCACCCCAACATCACAACTGTCGTATATGTAAAGTGAACTTGCAAACAATTTAAACGTGCATGGACTTTTAGCTGAATTTAAATCTAGGATGCTGAGTACTGTTTTTATGAACTGTAAGCTAAAGTCCAATTTCCAGTCCCAAATTTAAACAATTTATAAACTGTTGATTGATTTAATGCAATAAAACCCCCAAAACAACAATTAACCTTTATTTTAACTTATTTCAAAATCATGTTCAAACTCAGCTACTTCCCCTTAGATGGTCGTTATGCACTTTCAAAGTTTCAAGTAAATACCTCAAACAGTTTCAGACCTAACCAATGCATCAAATCAGATAGATTGTTCTTCAGACTGCTCCACTGAAAGAAATTCCTGTGTTTTTGTTGCTTTCCTAGTTCTGTCTCTGTGTTGTTATAAATATTCACTGTACTATAAAAGGAAAACATATATTGTACATATACATGGCTGATAAATCTCTAGCTTGTTACTAAACTTGCACTAAAAAAATTAATTTTCTCTGAATTTCTCCCATTTTGGAAAATGCACCTGACTGTGGTCTATGACTTACTGCATACTGTATTCAAACCCCCACAAGTTGATAAATAGAAAATGGAAGTACAGCTGCCATAAGCCTTAGATTTTACTTCTCCTTTGGGGAAAATAAAACACAGCATCCAAGGACAGGGGAAACATCATTCATATCATATTATTTCATCACAGTTAGATATAAAAAAAAATAATAAAAAGTACATTGGGGCATCATCAATTTTACGGTACAGTAGTTTCTGAAAAACAAATTGTGTTTTGTTACAGACAGATACAATTGTGAAGTGAACTGTGTATATTTTTTACATCACCAGTGAACTAAAGAATACCTGGATTTGTTTATTTTAAATTGCAAATTTGTTATTTAAGGCTGATATTGTACAGATGGAACTTAGCAACTACATTTCCATGAATCTCCTAGTGTAGTTTTCATTCAGTATATTACAATCCATATGTACTGTTTTGAGACCTTGTACCACACATGACACTTGAAAGAAGGATTACTGACGTTTGAATACTCGGCAATAAATACTTTTCATGAAAGTAACGTAATGGGACGCTCCCAAACTATAATAAAAACACACGTTATAAAATGCTTTAACAAATGAGAACTCCAAACCTTTTTTGAATGTCAACACTGTGCTCACTACACTAGCACACGAAAGCTGGAGCATATGAATAAACTGGTTGAAATAATTCTGGACTTAACCAGACTCAAGAAATAATACGCCTCACCTTTTCTTATACATAAACAGTTGTAAGTCAGTATAGTTCAAGTTCAGAGATGTAATTGTTACAGCATCCTTCTAATTATGATGATCGTGACAATTTTATTTTATTTATTTATTTATTTAAATAACTCGGCAAGTGCATATGAAAGCATTCAAGTTCGTCTGCAGCGAGTTGAAACCAGATACCATTCTTCCCAATATCAAATTTCCCCAGCAAGCTTACCATGAAATAATCTATACCTACAGTAAGTCAATTAAAATGTGGCAGGAGAGATTAAGGGCTCTGTGACAGCTTTCACTGAGTTGCACATAATACAGCCACAGCATCAATGTACCATTAAAACTACCATGAATATTTAAGATTTTAACAGCTAACTATTCTACAGAAGTTTTCAAAATACCATAATGTCCCTATTTGTCAAAGTGAGTTCTCTCTAGCATCAATTAAATCATGAGCTCTCATCTTGATTGCTTTCTTTGTTGAGGGACAGAACATTTCCATCTAAGGATTGGCTCAGCTTTATATCACCATAAGACAATTCATAATTCGGAGCAGCAGAATGAATGCACAAATTACATTCTTCAACCTTTTACTCCCACTAAATCTTTCCTTTTTTTCCACTTTGCTGAGCCTGAATATTTTATTCCTCCATCAAATATGCATCCCATTAATTAAGTTAAATTACTTCTGACTGCCAAATATTCTCTGTCGATGACTGTCAACAGAAAATACATGGCTGTGAACTTCTAATGACACAGCCTCACTTAAACATGAGTTACAGCCTTCAAGTCTGTATATACAGGCAAATTATCAGTCTCTTCTTCAAAACGGGATCTGAAATTAAATGCTGGTTTCTTTTTCTTAAGCTTTTAACAAGTACACAATAGATGACACATGTACTTGACAAAGCAAGTAGTGCAATTTTAATTATATATCTTTTCCTCATCTATTAATTGCTGTTGTTAATCAGTCATTAACTTCTTCCCCAAAGTGTAAGATTCCTAAATCTCCCACAAAACATTTCAGCTCAATAAATTCCATCGTTCTTCATCCCTAACATGTAATTTCATCTATTTTTAAAACTGTCATTTTTTCCCCAAACAGGGTATTTTTAATTTGTTCTTTGAGGATGACAGTAACTGGTTTTTAATCATAACTTGCATACAATTATCACTCTCAAATCTATCAAGACTAAAATAATTCAGGAAGACTTAAATGGCTCGTTGGAATAATTGTGCTTACTGAAACATTAACATTACTTTGGACTGATTCAAAACAATGCTGATTAAGTCACAGCTTTTGTTTTTGCTGCAATTGTGTTTCACACAGTGGGCAAAAGTAACCCAGTCACAGAAGAAAGGATTCCCTCCCTGAAATTTTCAAAAATGATGACTCTATGTGGCATTCTGGAGAACACACCTGGTTGTGGATTTCTAACCCCCAACTTCATTGTGTATTACTTCAGAAAAATTAAGACACCTTACTATGCAGACTTGCAATCAATCAAGGATATCAGATCTATTTAGTTAAAATTACAAATAACATTGTGTCATGTGTATATTTAGTTTGACTGTGTCCCAGTCACTGTTGTTGATCTTAATTGTCTGCAAAATTGAAGTTGTAGTAACCCATACAGCTTTAAAAATAGTTATTTTAAGGTTAAAATATGATATGCACTGTATTTATTTCCTTCAATCTTATCTAAATGGCATTTCCCTTTTTTTGTATTTTTTGTTTCACTTTCTGACCTATAACGGAGCAAGTGGAAGTCTATATGCATTAGTAGCAGGAATTCGATTTTTCTATTTCTACTGTGGATTGACAGTGGCAGGTTGGTTTACAGAGAATGGTTGTGCAACAGGGAATTACACACTGTATTAAATAAAGCTCCTTTTAAATGACAAAATATAAAAGATTGAAAGACAGATCCAAACAGTGTCTAAATTAATAAAATAAAAATGATATACAGAAATCAATCAACTATCAAAATTAGCCACTGATTTGAAATGATGATCATTGGTCAATGTTAAAGGTAAATAGTAAATGGATATTTATACTTTTATTATTAGGTTAAAAAGAACAAAATACTTAATTATTGTTTAAACTGAAAGTAAATATAAAAAAAAAAAAAAAAAAAACAGGGTTTCCTTGAGGAAGTTTGACTACATTCAAACCTCAGATCTTATTACATCCACCATACTCTACTGTTCCCCTACAATTACAATCAGTGAGTTAGACGATTCTGACAGTTCTTAGGCTCCTGGAATACAAGTTCTGCGTGAAAGGTCCTTTGTAACTAATTAAGCATCTGAAATCTGTAGCTTGTTGGATGGCTACGGGAACACTAGTGTTCTTTTTATAGAATATTGTTCAGATGAGGCTCAAATTAATGTTAATTTTGGGCTCCCGAGTGGCGCATCCGGTAAAGGCGCTCCACGTGGAGTGCAGGCCGAGTGCCGCCCGGCGGGAGGGCTTAGGTCGTGTGTTCGTCTTTGCCGCTTCCAAGTCAGCGCAGGGTTGGTAGTGGTGAGCTGAGCTTAAAATACAATTGGACACTGGGAGAAAAGAGGGCTAAAATGAATTGGGGACTACTAAATTAAAAAAAAATATAATACAAATAATTTCATAAAATGTATACTTTTATGATAAAATAATTTGGATTTGCTTGTTAGTTTTAGAGTAGAAGTAATGTGATTTCAATGGCAATGGCTACAGAAAATGATAGGTGTAGGTAAGTGCGAAGGGAGCTTTTCCACAAAACTGATAATCAAATTCTGCCATTCAAACCTTGGTCTCCTACAAGCTGTGACTGACAGTCATGTAAATTGTATAGCGATTTAATTAATCAAGCCTCAAGTTGAATCTTTAAACTCATTTGACTTGTTTGTACTAAAGGGTGTTCTAAAAACACACAAGCATGTTGGTTTGCTATTATCATATCCTGAATCTTCAATATCCTAAAACAGAATATTTGACATACTGACACATTTATTTTCTGTCTCTTAGAGCAGGTTCTACAAGTAACCAAGACTGAGATTTAAATGCTGCCGAGTAGAGGCATAAATCTGCTAAAAATTGTTAAATTAGAATTAATCCAACATTTCAAACAAAACTGCCCCCCTTGGGTGTCACACATTTGTTAATAGTCTTCTTTTATGTACAATCTTTCATTTTAACAGAAACTATGTTATCAGCTTGTAAGTTTAAGTGGACCCTCTTTTACTTGCTGTCCTTGGGGGACACATAAATTGCCACAAAAGGCTTTGAGTTATCGGAGTGTCAGGCAATTGTCTATAATAGATGCAGGGAGACAAGCCCACATCATGAGTTATCAGCATATGAGTTACTGAAGCAGAAATTAACAAAAGGTCCACTTTTCCATATTTAAAACTGGTAAAAAAAAAAAAAAATTAAAAAAAAGAAAAAAAAGATTAAATGTTAAATGTGTCTAAAAATGTGCTTAAACTTATGGCTTGAAGGTCATCAAATCCAAACTGAAGAAGAATGAGGCAACAGAATTGCTGGTGTGGAAATGTATGCAAAACATTAGCCTTACCGGAACAATGTCAATGTAATCTAGATCTCTAACAAATAAAACTATATATAAGGGCTGTGTCCGAAGGTTGGATCGCTAGCCAAGAGATTCGAAGATTGTTTTAAACCTTCGAAGGTTCGTCAGACGCGTTCACGCACTGTATGTTCTTATTTTTTTCTTCCTATTAATAGAAACTGTTTGACAATGTGTGAATACTATAAATCATACATTAAAATGTCACTCACATGCAAAATCTGATCTTTTGATATGTATAATGCATATTATGTAAACAAAAATTGTTAATAAAATCTGCTACCAAATCGTTATACGGTATGTACAACTGGAGCAGGGTATAGCACTGTATCCACTGTAGCACTGTATCCAAAGTAGTGGCTCGTATCTCTAGTGGCTGTATTGATTCAGTAAAATATGTACTGAATACCTAGTGTACAAGAAAGTGTAATAGAAGTGGTATGGTAGAGTATGTTTGAAACATACAAAATATAGGCTAATACTAATAGCTTTAATTTCGAAAACTGAGCACAGTCTGCTCCTCCCCGCTTCAGCTCGTGTTATCCAGAGGCAAACCTTTAATTTCTCCATTCGCCGTCTCGACAGCAAAGCGTTGTATAGCGTAAGCTGTATTTAAAAGAAATGTCTCGAAACCCCTCTGCTGTTTAGGATTTTTTTGTTAAATGCCCAGACAATCAAAAAAAAAGTTGAATGCAAACTATGCAAATGCGTATCATTACGTTTTTTTTATTTATTTGTTGTAACAGTTATACTTAAAATATATCAAATTATATTTAGTACACAACCTTGCCTCACTTACTTTCTTGACTAATTCATAAAATAAACATGGACCATAGCCCTCGGCTCACAGTGATAAACTATATGTATACACACACACACACATATACATATATATATATATATATATATATATATATATATATATATATATATATATATATATATATATATATGTATACAGACTGATATGTCACAGATAATGTCACGGAAACGATATTGCTTATAACGAAAAACCCGTTTTAACGATCCCAACGTTCACAGGGATCCAACTTTTTCAATGAAAAACGGGATAGCCCTACTCAGTGCATGTCTAGCAGGGAAGCTCGTCCCGGATACAACGATCTTAGTACTGACTGACACTGAACTTTCTCCAGTGTCAAGTGTGTTATTGTCTCAGTGAAAACAAAGATCATGGTTGACCAATTCAAACAGGAAGCTAATTCAAAGATTACCTATTATAAAATATTGTGCTATTGTATCCTTTTCCAGAAGTGAAAGTATTTCCAACGTTTTTTCAATTCTAAGCAAAACACGCTTTCGCGCTGGGTGATGCACGTTTCTTAAAAAATAAATAAATAAATAAAAAATTTAAACCATATAATTTTGGGCAAAGTTACTTATAACAAACAAACAAACAAAAAAAACCCTATAAAAAAAACGTAATAGGTTCCTGTTTTTTTTTTTTTTTTTTTTGTTATATGAACATTTAAGAAAAACACTATTCTAAAAATCTTATACTATCCAATAAATATGTATATAGTATATAGTTATATCTTCACTATCTTTAATTACAACCATAAACATAAACACTTCAATATATACTTTGATATGTACGTTTGTTGTATGTATGTATGTATGTTTTTTACTTTGTAGTTAAGTCTTTGCGATGTTAAAACGTTATTTGCTTATTTACTAACCAGTGCTGTCAGCATCAGAATGCAATATAAAGACTGTGTGTGTATGTAGATATGGTTTAAACATTTAAACGCTAACATTGCAAAGAGTTTAAACGTTCATAAAAAATTACCAAAAGCACATCCCTAACTAATAGGTTCTAAAACTGTACTAATTACAAAAGGATTTAAACAAAACCAATGTGTTGTTTGACTACAACAAGGTTCAAAATAAAGGAGATTTGAGTCATTTTCAGTGTGTTAGTGTGAGCAGAGTAAAGACTACAGGTAGACACACACACAAAATGTGGAACGGATCCTGAACAAATACAGTACTGTGGTAGCGTAGCATTCATTGCAGTAAAATGACAGTTTCCTTAGTATTGGAGACCATTAAAAAAAGTAGTTTTAACCCACGTTGCAGAATACGTTTAGTCCAAAAGATGACAGATTTGGCAGTTAGCTGTATCAAAAGTTCATAAATAGGGTAAAAACCTTAGCCCTTTGCGGTCCTGTGTCAGACCAGGTCCGACTTTACAATTCTCCCTTTCCAGTCCAATGTCGGACCCTGTCCGACATCATCGAAAAGACATAAAGCACAGGTTTCTAGTCGTTTTTTCTCTGGAAAAAGCAGATAAAACTTTTCAATGGCCGATTGAGACCGATAGGAGCCGAATGAAACCGAAAAAAAGGGCGTATCCCATGCACTACAGACATAACAAAGGAGATAGCTGCTTCTGCATCCAGCGCTCAAAGAATAACAGACATTTGCAGAGCTTTTTGAGATGTTATAGTAATAAAATAATGACTTGGATCGCATTATTGAGGAGTTTGGTGATAAAACAAGTGATCAGGAGAGGATTTATCAGTATGCATGTCTATAAAAAGGTATGTGAAAAATCCAGTGAATAAGGGGTGGGGCTTGGCTGAAGATACAGTACTGAGTGTCCTTTTGCGATTCAGTGACTTTTAAACCTGTTTTACTCTGAATTTTCTTTTTTAAATGGCGTGTGTAAAATAAACAGCACATGTGAAAATAAACTGGTCCTGACACGCCTGGCAATCGCTGAATAAATGGACTGCAAAAGGTTAGTTCCACAATAAAAGATAGAGATCAATAAGGATGTAGAGACAGATTTCCAGTTTTCTGTTATTTCTTTGTTTTAGGAGGACATAAAATTGCCAGCTGTTTAGTTAATCAAGCTCACTCTAACTTGTGGGCTATTGATGAAGAAAGCTGTACAGTCAAAAAATCAACATCAAACCTATTTCCTTTCCAGATTTACATGGACATGGCAGCTCCCTACCTTGTCCTCAGCTTGCCATTTGTATGGGCCCCTATAAAAGAAGTTTTGGTTATTTGAGCCATACAGAACCATTTATTAAAAGTATTTTTGTACTTCTCCACTATCGGTTTATAAAGAATATGTAAATATCATCATTATGTGCCACAATATAAAAACTGATTAGAACCTTTACTTATGTTACCTATTCACCCCACCGATACAAGGAAGTCGCAGTTACTGTAAACTAAGATTCAAACTGAACTTTTATTTCCTTTTTTTCAAAGGTGGATTTCTGAATGAAGCAGATTTTTTTCCCTTGAAATGAGAAAGTTTTGAATATTCCTGGATTTGTGTTCTTCAAATGGATTTTTATTCTGGAGCTTTGGTTGCACTACAGTTGTTGACTGTTCTTAGCAACTTCAGCACTGGATAAATGATTACTGTTTAAGTACAATAACATAAGCAACATATTGATTGTGTACGGAATAGATGCATATGTGTCACGTTTTGTTATCGTTTAAACATTTAAACTATCAATGCAACAAGTATGACAGAATACCTAATTAAATGATATTTACTTCCCTATTATCTATGAGAAAAGATGCCTGTTTTAGCAGCCCAGGTTATATCTGCCTACTGAAGTAGCTGAAAAAAAGTGTTCATTAAAATTGAATACCTAATATATGTTCTACTGTCCAAGTCATTCAACAACTAACTTAATTTAGAAGGCTGTTTTAGAAACCAGGCATTACATGTTTGAATTTTCATTCACTTCAACTCTCATAATGCTGAGGTTCAAGCGAAGTGTTTATGGTTAAAAATGAACTGTAATCTTGTAATGTTTTAACAACTTGTCTAAACATTAAATAAAAAACATTCAGGGGTAAAGCTTGTATAAGGTCTACAGAAGTAGGAATATAAAAAGTAATTATAACCATAGAGCAGAGATTATGACTGGACCAACAACAATAATTTATACAGTAAAACATGTCTTTACAATGACCTGAACTTAACAGTCACTTGTTCTTACCAGCCACAAAACTCCAGAAATAATTAACTTTTTCTCAATACAAATAAATGAAAGAGACTAATTAAAAGAGCCTTGCAATAAACAGCCACACATTCATTCTTTTCATGTCTGGGTAACAATGGTTCCCTAAAAGTGAACCATTGCTAACTGGACTCATTTAGGACATACAGGAATAAAATGTTGACCATTTGGTTGCTGTGTTTGTAAGAGGGCCATCAATGGTAGTTTTCAACATTTTCTTTTTTTGCAAATGTTTAAACTTGCAGTTTGTTTAATATTAATATACTGATTCTGTGGAAGACTTCCAGTGACTGCCCAGCACTTATTTGTTTTAGTAATCAACATGTTCACTTTCCATACTTGTATTCATAAAATCTGTATGCTTATATAGCATGCGATGCATGCACTTTAAAGCTACATGGAAGTTTCTATTACACTCAGACAGAATTACGAAAGTAATAATTCATGTTAAGACACATTTTAGTGCTAATGTCTTCTCTGTGCCAAGTATTAAACTGGTAATTAACCTGCTTTCTTAAAATTGTTAATATAGCTTTAAATAATCTTACTTTTCAACTAAATTATGAACACCAATATTAAATCTTTAAAAACAGCCCTAGATAGATGTGCACTATACTGCTGTTATATGTGGAGACTGGCAATCTAACGATAATACTGGATGTTGCTTCCTGCCAATACAAGTAATAGAATTTAACAAATGATTTGATGATTTGATAATCCCCTCTATAGTCACACAATGGTATGTGTGTCACAATTCAACTTGATGTGCTGCAGTTCTGCAATACAGGCCATTGCATATTTTGTTAATTGACATCAGAATTAAAATCCTTAAGCTTTTCTGCAAAGGCTACAGCAGTACAAAGTGGTGGGCAAACAACTACACTGTGTTAACAGGAAAGACCCGTCAAAGCATTTCTGAATTTTGTAACTACATTTCTTTTTAGAATTGCAGTGTAACTGTAGTTAACCAAACAAGGCAATACATTACAAGCAGGGTTGAGCATGTTACTGAAGAATTGTAAAAGTAACTTATTACACATTATTTCAGAAAAAAGTAACATAGTGTCTTTACTTATTACTTAATAAAAAAAAATAGCATGTTGTATTTCTTTCTCACGTCTTGTCCTTTTTAACTATAGGTTCATATCGGTTCTGGTTCATTTATTAAATGTGTCAAACAGGTTTTAAATTTGTAAGTTTTAAACTGCTGTTACATAAAGGCATTTTATAAATGAATAGCAAGTGTTAGTTGGAAGAAAGTGACTAATTATATATATATATAAAAAATAATATATATATTATATATATATATAACTATATATATAAATTTGAGTTCTTCAAAGCCAAGGAAAAAAGACGGCAACTCCTATCAACAAAATTTGAGTTCTTCAAAGCGTACATTCAAACTATTTTAAACACTTTGTTTATAAATCTAAATAGTCCTTGCATCGCATCAAAATGTACCTTTTACTGTACTCAAGCCATGTTAACCTGATTGTGCGCACATAGACACACGCAATTAGACACATAAAAACCAAACTAAGACTTTGTGCCAATAAAGCTTGTACTGTGTGAAAGCTGCACTGCCATAAGGTGAGTTGTTAGTGCTTCCCATTGGGCTGGGTGAGGTGCTGCGCAAGAGGCTGAAACAGCTGAGATTACAGTGATGGAGGTTGCATCTGTAAAATGCAATAAAACAGGAGTTCATGTTAGGGTTACAACTGAACTGAAATGTATTTTGGCTTTAAAAAAAGAAAAGACCACCAATGTAGGTGTACAACAGAGAAAAGGTAATGAGAAAAACTTGTTTCTTTTTTGCGGAAAGTAAAAATCTAACACGTTATATTACATTTCTATTGACAAAATAAATATTATTACAGTAGCGCGTTGCTTAAGTAACATGTTGCCCTAACGCGATTACAAGCATAGATTAAATAAAGAATTTCTCCATTACCAAATTGCAAAGGCACTTTTATAAACACAATATCAATATATTGATTAAAATTACACCACATCCATCATAAGAAAGGCATCCACTATTTCTTAATGCCTCTAGCCTTAGGTTGAATTTCAAGGAGAGAAGGTGAGACTTCTTATCTTTTCTCTATCTGTAACTCGATCTCTACCAGCACATCAATCAATTTAATTATGTGTTGTCTGCTGATTGGTTAACCAATCCATCCTACCTCTATAAAACACGCCCATTTCTAGCAATCTCTCTCTTTTAAGCTTTCTTTGTTCTGCTGCCGATTCCTTACTATTATTACTATGTACCTGGTTTGACTGTTTCGCTTTACTGGTTCTGGCTGACGACTCTCGCTCTTCGGATCTCCCTTGCTTCCGGATTTTGGACCATTCTTTCAGATTACTTGCTTGTTTGCTTGGATTTGGTGTCATCAATCAAGGCTTTCCTTCCATCTGACTTGGAAAACAGCACTTCGCATTCCAGTGAAATATCATTGCAGTTAAGTAAAAGCTTGTGCACAAAAACTATTACAAGGATTGGCCTATATGCAAGTTCTTAAAAGCACTGTTCGACAAGGTCCGACAGCAGCGCAATGTTCCTGAAGCGATGCAAAGCTCTTTCGGCCGTGCGGATATATTGCAGCTGCCCAGACCGCTCGTCTCAGTACCCCAGCGTTGCAGAGTTAGCATCGCAAGTCCCAGCCCAGCCCTTCGCCTCCGAGAACGCTTGTCTCTGAAGACGCCTCCGCCCAGCCTGCCAGCCTACACGCAGAGATATTCGCTGACATCAAGGGATAACTGCAGCTGCTGTTTGAGGCCATCTCAACCATCTACATCAGGCTTGACAATCAATAAAAACAGTCCTGCTTCATCAGAGGCTACGCTCTTACTTGTCTCTCGATGACGTCATGCGCTGCAGCGCCGGTTCCATGGCAACCAGCTTCTGGTGTTTTCAATTCATTGCTATACAGTACCTTGTCATTATATTAAATCTCGCTGCCAGACCAGCTAAGTGCTTTCAATCTGTTGCTATATTTCGCTGTTTAATCCATGATAAATATCACTGGAATTTTATTAGCAGCAATCACACTTATGAGATCTTGCCCTCTCGATATCAATGACAAATCTTGTAATCCGTTAATTGAATCATGCAATACCTGTCATTTACTCTGCTATCTAAATTATTTCAATTGCATTCCTCAATATTAAAAAAAATACTACACCTCATAGATAAACATGCATTGGATGGTGTCGGTGTAAAGGACTATCTTAATGTTCAGAGAGTACGTTCAGATGGATGCTGCAAAATGTATGTCTGTTGATAAAGCCAGTAAATCTCAACGAAAGTGAAGTCGAAAATCTGAAGAGGCTGAACAAGACCAATCTAACATGGAAACAAACCATCAGAGATCTGAAAAAAAAACTATTGCTGCAGCTAAGCTGTAAACATGTGCAATATCTTAAAGCCTGCCTCTGCTCTCAGAGCTTCCACTCTTCCCACCTCTTCCAGGGCAGCTGCGCTTGCTTTCCTGTCCGCTGCTGCTCCTCAGTGCCGTTCCCGGCACCAGCCAGTACCTGCTTCAAGATTCTACCATCAACTCTCCTGGCCAGTCATAGCCCAGCTGGCACAATTATGCCACATCCAGCAGCATCCAGCTGATGCTCACCTAACCGCTCTGCCTCAGCCTTCAAAGCAGCCCCTCCTACCAGCACAGCCACGCAGAGCGCAGCTTCCAAAATCTTCAGCACGTCAGGCTTCCAGCTAGCCTCAGCAGTCACGTCAGACTACCAGCTAGCCTCAAAATTCATGTCAGGCTCCTAGCTAGCCTCAACATTCACGTCAGGCTCCCAGCTAGCCTCAGCAGTCATGTCAGGCACCCAGCTAGCTTCAGCATTCACGTCAGGCTCCCAGCTAGCCTCAGCAGTCACGTCAGCCTCCCAGCTAGCCTCAGCACCCACTCCTGACTCTCTCGACCAGAGGCCAAGTCGATGGCTCCGCCCTACCTACGAAGCGGCCGCCTTCTCCAGCACAGCCTCAGTCAGTAGCTGCAAAGCACCTAGCAGTGCTCGCAAGCAGCAGCCACTCTGCCTCACCTTTCAACCCTGCTCCTTCTACTTGCCCAGCCACGCAGTATACAGCTGCACTCCATCTTGTAGCACTCTGCTCAACCTCAACCTGCTGTTGCACCGGCCTTCGAAGCAGCATTGTACAGCAACTCAGCCACGCATTCTGCAGTAGTTCTAGATGGAAGCTCTGCCTTCTAAGCAACTCCATCAGGAGAGCCGCAGCCACGCAGCCTCGCAGACCTCGCCAACCTCCATCACGACATCACCACTGACCAGATTGAGAAGTGTGGACAACTTTACTGCAGCACTACAATGGGCTATCTTGCATAGCGGCTGTTCACGGACACTTCTTATCTAGACTATGGGGCAATCCTGGCCAATTAATGGTTTTTCGGTCGGCCCCCTGAAATAACAATTCTATCACCTGAACAGAAATCCACTGCATTACTAGAATTGTACACAATAGTTGCTGCTGCTTTCATCTAGGGCAGATCATTGTCTAGAAAATCAATTCTGTTCTATAGCGACAATACAGCCACAGTCCAAATAATCAATAAAGGCCGATCTTCATCATAAAATTACTGCGAAGGCTCATATGGCTATCTGTGTCAAACAAGTTCTTAATTCAAGCCAGGCATGTGCCCGGTTCCTCTAATAATGTTGCAGATGCTCTCCCATTTGCAGATTCCACCAGATCATTCCAGCAGCATCACCTCTCCCTCTGCAACCTCCTCCTTTCCATCACCTCATCATGGAATAAATGAATCCCTTTCCAGTTTACTTCTCTCTGCTCAGAGCTACATGACAGCAGCTCTGGCTCCAGTAATCACCTCATCATACAGAACCATGGAATTCAGACTCCCGATTCTGCACCCAGCACCGAATCATCCCAGCACAGTTCAACCACAGCGGGATCCTGGCATTCGTTGTGCACCTCCGGGACATCTTCCAGCTGTCACCCAACACCATTAGATCATAGCTGTCTGGGATTCAACAACATTACCGACTCCAGTGCATCCCAGCACCCACCCTGCTTTCACTGCCTGCAAACAGCCTGACTCTCCTCGGAATCGAGAAGTCTTCGCACCAACTTCGTCTATCAGGATGCTGATCACGATGGACATCCTCCTTAAGATGATTTCCATTATCCGTAACGGCTGCTTCAAACCAGCAGACGACATCGTAATGGAAGCAATCTGTACAACTGCCTTCTTCAGGTTTCTAAGATGCAGAGTTCATGGTTACATCTTTTTCCAGCTTCCCAGCTTCAGGAATCAGAGCGAGCGACCTCTCCTGCAATAAAGACCAGCACTTCCTGCAGTTTTTGAGGACATCAAAAAACGATCAACTTCGTTCTAGACATTATATTCAATTTCCAAAGATTAACTCTCCCTTTTGCCCTTACACTTGTTGGGAAAAACTAATTGTTCTCAAGAAACCCAGTCACTCAGATCCACTGTTCACAGACTGCTCAAGGAACATTGTCACTAGGAACTGATTTTCATCTCATCTGACGTCTCATAACTAAAGTAGATCTGCTACAGCAATTCTTCACTCCTCACTTCTTTAGAATCGGAGTGGCAACTTGAGCTGCCAGAGCAGGACTAAATCAACATATTATTAAAACTCTAGGTGGTTGGGCTTCATCAGCAGTTGAGACGTACATTCGAAAGTCAGCATCAGACATTATTTCAGCCCAGCAATCCCTAGATAGCTTGCCCGGAGTAGGGGCGCCCTTTCCGCCGGGACTATTAGAGGTTTCCACCAGATGGCTTTCTTCTAGGTTGTCTTGCTAATCTTGCTATATCCTGTTTGTCTTCTATTATATAGTGTTGTGCAGGGCGCCGTCTTCTTCCCCCTCACAGGAGTGGAACATTCAAGCGGGGAGCCGGGGATCCACCTCTGGGGAGGGGGGGCACTGATCACTTCCCCTTGCTTCTCAGGCATCCGCCATTCAAGCTGTCAAGCCAGTGGGACCCCCGGCCACAATCACTTCACCTTTCGCATTATGTGCGCTATTCTGCTACATTTCCATCTATACTGGACCTTTAGTTCCTCTACTCTCTCAAACTTTGTAATTATACTAACATCTGTTTCTATAGAGCACCCTCTAAGTGCCATTGCTGTATAATCATAAGTGCCTCTCTTATTTTCTTCTTTCAAGTTCTTGATCACAAGTACGTTCGGTCCCGCCGTGTCGGGGACATTTTCCTCCCCCTGTGGGTTTGAATCCGCATCCAAGCCGCCGATGCAGCTCTCCTGCGAGTAGGGGACTAACACTACATTTTCCAGGTCTCAGGGGTCATCCGAACAGCCTTCAGTCACCAAGGTTTCCAATCACGAGACTGGGACTTGCTTTCCTATCTACTTTTTAAAAGCAAATAGCACTCATTGAGCCTGCTATAAATCACTCTCTATGAAGAAAACACTCTCTATTCATGTTTCACCAATACTCTGTGAACTTTAAAAACTTCCTTGTGATATAAATATTCTATCCCACAAAAACAAAATGATATCCACATATAAAAGGGTTAGACTTATATTAAAGAGAGAGCCTAATTGTGTTTAATAGGAATTCGCTCTCATTTTAAATATTTACTGGAATTAGGGTTCTTCAATGAACTATGCAAAAAGCCTCAACAAGTTTCCTTGCTGGTTAAAAAGTAAATATTTTATGTCAATCCCTGTTGTCTAACACTATGCATTTCTAAATATTTTCTAGCTTTATGAAAATTATTAATTTTTGCCAATTAAGTTTATTTGCTTTAAGACTTTGATTTGGATCAATTGAGCTCTTAAGTGTTCTGTGCTTTATAAAACTCTAGTGTGTCGTACACTTCCCTACAAATAAATGGCTTCTATCATTAGAGGTTTAAATAATGCAATGTATTTCATGCTCAGCCTGAAGCTGGATTCCAGTGAAGTTGCTAATGCACGTAATGATTAAGTGTAACTCAAATACTAACTGTGTTGTTGAAAACCTGACAGGCAATAATTTGGTCTATTATATTCTGTCATTTAATTGCCTACTACAGACATTCTTAGACACATTATGAGGCAATGATTTACAATTATTCAGTCTGCAAAGATCAGAGAGTGACATTATAATCATCCACATAGGGATCCCTCCTTATCTGCAACAACTGTTAGTGAAAATAAAAATAGTTTTACAGGAGTTTGAACTTCCTGCTATTGAAGATTATAATGTATCACCACATACGGGGTGGGCAAACAATGCGGAATCAGTTCAAAGATGGTTTAATTCAGCTAACTGCACAATTCTTCATGTTGAGCAAAATATACAGTATAAATCAAAAACTGTTTGATAACTTTTTCAGTTAATGCTTTAATTTGGAAATCACACAGACTACATTAAAAATTTTTTATTAAATGCAAAAAGTAATCACTTGTCAACACGAATTTTGGTCTCATTCAGTTTTAAGTATGTTTTTAAAATGTTTTTTTTTTACACCTGGTACAGGACCAGGTAAAAGAAAGCAATCAGTTTCCATGCCTTAACTGTAGTTCAAACTGAAAAAGGACTACCTCTATCTTCACCAAAAAAAAAAAAAAAAAGCATGAGGAAAGCTAACAGGTGTAGACCATAATAACGAAAATACAGGTAGACGCTGCTTAAGCAAGACACCCTAGTGGAGTGAACAACCGTCCCGCTTAAGCAGGCGTCTCACTAAAGAGAAGTGCGGTTAAACAACACGAGAAGACAGATCCCCACTTAGCACGGACGTTCTGAGGGCGTGTGAGCATCCTCCGATCTCACAAGCCTAAAGCCAGAATGGCTTTTACACCAAGCAATCCAGAGCAGAAGTGGGTGGGCTACCGATCCCGGAAGACAGAAATCAGCCCTGCTTCTTATCCACTCTGAATATGCTCAGTGTCTGGCCAGTAGGGTTCGCTGTTGCCCGATGAGAAGAATAAGTCCCTGCTGGTTTCCCAGCCCCACCCCTGATAGCATAAGAGCCAATGTGATGCCCCCTTCAGAGTCCCCAGCAAAGTTCGGCCTCTTTGCACAGCCTGGACGCAAACCTGCACTGTCCAAGCTGAATGACTCATCCTGCGCTCCCCGCGGCAGAACTGTAACTGGATGAGCCATTCAGGGACAACTTGCACATTTTTAAATCAAGGAAAATCGGTTACCATTAAAACAACGTCTCGCTAAAGTTGTAGCGTCAGAAGGGGGGGGGGGGGGGGGGGGGGGGGGGTCATCATATCATTGTGTAAGAAAGTAACAGAATTGGAATATACAGGGGGGGGTCCTAAACCATTCTCTGTGTCTTCTTGGTTTCTGGTCTCCAAAGAGTCGTAAACTAAATACTGGACACATGGCTTATCTTCACGATCGGTGACTGGTCCATTCGGCGCCACAAGCCAGACAATTCTAGGTGTCTTCACGCTAGACGGGAATCAGTCCTTGTCATAAATCCAGCCGACAAGGAGCCACGTCTGTACAAGAACAACCAATGAAAGACACTTCACGTGGACTCAGGCACTGCCCAAAATAACCGGAATAATCACAGGGTTGAAGAGAGAATCTCAAAACTCTCTGACTTTCGAAATGTGAGCTGCGAGCTTCTGCTTCCAGTCGAGCTGCTGCACCCAGACATGCGTGCTGACCGCAAAAGAAGTGTGCACAAGTAGTGTCCTCCCCCTAGAGTTGTCTTGAAGTTCGGAGGGACAAAATGGATGCTACACTGCTCTGAACAAAGTTGTAGAGACATGGGAGCATATGTGCTCGAATTCACAGAAGGCAAGGAAGAACCAATGTTCTGAATAATGGCTAGAATCATCTTCTGAGGAAGGGCCCTGCCGTCTGTCCTACGAGAGACTAGATCAGTGACGGGATACTGCATTAATCGGAAAGCGGGTCTTTGTTTCCACGTATCTGCACAAAATGAAATGAAGCAAAGCCGTACAGAAGAATTGCCACAAGAACACTTTTACAAACTATAACTTTTCAATTGCAACGCATTAGCTGAACTGAGTTACGTCTGATCAACAGAACTATTCCCAGTGGGAAAACTGCCAACAACAAAGATAATGCTGCAAGCCTCGGAGATCAACAAGCTGATCTCCATACAATGCGTACGGCAAAGTACCATCTACATTGGAACAGCGGATCTGGAAAGCTGCAGTATATTCGACATAGACTGACGTCTGTATATAGAAATCAATAATTATTCAACATGTCTAATATTAAATACTTTATGACTCGAGAAAGTAACTGAAGCAAATGCTATCAAATTAAGTGGAAACTGTTCTAGAAATAGAATATAACTTCCTGTTTTAGAGTGTGTAAGAAATGTATTATGTTTGTTTGAAATGTGCATCTCAAAAGGAGTTGGCTCATAAATGCAGAGAATTTCATCATTGCCCTATTTCAATTAATTTGAATATATAATCAACTGAGGTTGATAACATGTTAGTTTGGTACATCACGTCTAAACTACATTAACATGGTAAAACTAATTTGCTAAATTAGGTACTGGAATGTTGGATTCCGTTTTGAATGGGAAGTTGAATTCTCGTACATATTTACATGATCGATTACAACGAGAAACAGGTATTGAAAATACCAATGTAAAGTAGATACTTTGTGGGATAAGACATATTGAGTATTCGTATATTAACCATATATGCTTATGATGTTATGGGCATTGTAATCATTTGACTATGGAATCAATGAACTGCATATTACTATTCACGCATATTTCTAACCAATAGACTTTCCTTTCTGTAATATTAGACTAGTTGTGCACCCCTTTTTCCCTTAAATAAATGATTGTTTTATATTTCTGACATGTTGTGTAAATGTCGGTTATTGTCAAGGGAATCCGAGTTCTACATGATATCACCAAACTATTATGGTATGTCTCAGTTATTAACATTTGGCCGTTCTTAAACAGTGCGCCTACAGACTAATTTATATATAAATAAATTGTATACCAAAGTCACTACAAAGTGGTCGTTCCGCTTAAGCGCGTCCTGTTTAGCTGGCATGTACTGTACTATGCAGTTCCTTTAATAATAAAATTTATTAGCCTTCAAAAGTTAAATGAAACAATGATAAGGAAAGCAATGACAATTGTACTGAAGCTTTCAGAATTGGCAATGAATTTTTCAAACCTAAGAGAGTTACTTTATCCCTTTCAATAATGTTTATTATGACTGTTTTTTTTGTCATTTTAATTTTGACTGGATCGACTCTTTTCTCCTTTTGAATTCGAAAACAATGACAGAATCTTCACACATTATGTATGAAGTGCTAACAGGTAAGCTCTATTTTGACATTCTGTCACCAGTCCCTAAAAGTGAGGGAATGTGGTCAAATTGATTAGATACAATGCTACTGTTAAATTTAACAGATAACTAGTTTACAGCATTTGTTGCATTCGAATTGCACATCAGGGTGAACATGTATGCAGTGAATTTAAACATTCTGTTTTGACGGAAGTTTCGATTTAAGGGTATATCTAACTATTTTAAAGGTTTTTTTTGTTAGTTTTTTTTTTTTTTTTTTATCAGATTATAATACCTTTAAGAGGTAGCAATACACATTCACAGCGTTTTCACATCAATTTAAATTAAAAGGTATTATATATTTTTTGATTGTTTTTTTTTGTACTACTGTTGACTGTAGTACTCTGTACTACAAGAGATTAGACCAGTCCCAGTCAGACATCATCAATGAGTTATGCAGACATATGCAATAGTTTACATTTTGTGGCCAAACATTTACAGGCCTTTTTAGCAGGGGTCAAAATTCTGCTTTGTATTTTGTAGGTATTATTTACCTTTTTATGAATGTTACACAAGGAGAGTAATGTCTTGGGGATGAATTCATTATTTTCATAAATAATTTATACAAAAACTAATAACTGTTACAGATCCCTTTTATTATAATTAGTTTCACAGACAACACTCATATTACAAACCTGTAGTGACATCCAGACAGCATTAAAAACACATTTTGAAAGTTTTTGGACAATATGTGTAGTGCGGACAACATCACTTCCACTGACAAAGTCGCTTCAATTATTAGATTTCTGGATGATGTTTACATCACACTGTGCCCCTGCAAGCATATGTCCTCACCTAACCTTAACACTGGAAGTGTAAACAGCTTATAAAATGCAACTTGGGTAAAGGCTAAATTATATATTTTTGATGCCACTGTGTGAAATGTATAGTTCTTCATGGAAGCATGAATGATCATGCTATAATTTAGTCAATGTACAGATTACAGGTTCAGACTGACCTAAGAGCATATACAATTGTTCCTCTTTAGTGCAGGGTTAGGAGTGGGAGAGGAATGTCATAACTGTGTTTTTAAAAAATGTACCATAACAATAGAATGGAAATAAGCAAGTATAGTTTCAGACCTCTTGTATTCCGAGAAGAAGATCTGAACAACTTCTACCTTATTAGTTCCATTTCTTGTCATGTACCGGGAACAGGGTCAGTGTACCTACCCACAGACATGGCACTTGTATTCCCTCATTCCAAGGTGTCTCTTAACATGGTTACGGGCATCCCCCAACTGGGCTGTAGCAAATTTGCAGAGTTTGCACTTGAATGGCTTTGATCCTAAAAGAAAAACAAAAAAACATTTTATAAAAAATTTTAAAAAACTCAAGGAAAAGACAATGCCATTTCTGCACTATAATAATAGCTGGATAACTTTTTTTCCCATGAAATAACCACTTTGAACACATCTACTGGTCACAAGATTTAAAAAGCCATAGTGTTTTTAGCACACAAATTCTGGACTTACCGTACACTATTAAGGGAAAACATTAGATTTTGTGCATTGCACATCTATTATATAAAATCATGAACATCAATAGTCAATCTTTTATATAATGCATTTGTATTGAAAAAAAGGTAAGAGTTAATTTATGAGGGGATGTGTTGAAAGTTATTGTTCAGAAAACACTTCAGTATTTTCTTTTTATATTTGTCAGTTTACCAACCTGTTTTAAAAGGTCATACAGAATACAAAATATTTCAGTCAATTCTGTGACTTTACTAGCCACTCAATCATCACTATAACACTAATCTCTTTAATTGGGTGTGGGATTATACCTAGTCATTAATAAATCAACTGATGTCACTTATATAAAAAATATAAAATGAAGGAATATGGTTTTTCTCAGCATTTATCAAGATGTACAATGCTCTTGTGGAGTCATTAATAGTCTATGGACACTGATGAACAAACTTGATGTATGCAGTCTAAACATCAGTTTTCCTTCTCTATTTCAACTGAAAGCCACGTTGTGGTCTCTTTAACCAATAAGCAATAATACATCTGAACATAATTTATTTTACAGTTTATAAAAAAAATACAAGAAATGACAAATTATTATTATTATTATTATTATTATTATTATTATTATTATTATTATTATATTATGTATTGGTCTTAAGAAAAGGTCAATCCGGTCTGGTTCAAAAGTTAATTCTCAAAATAATATCTTTAAATTCACTGCAATATTTATTTCAGGAGTACTGATACTTTGCTGAACAGATTGAGGACATTGTGTAGATTACTAATATGTTCAAAACGTGGTTCACGTACTGCAAGCACAAGTAAAAATGACACATTTAATTTTAAAGCTCCAGTGATGATTGAATAGCCACCTTTACTAACCAGATTCAGAAATGGTATTTCACAGTTCAGTGGCAATGAAGCCAGATCTCTTAATTCTGCCATTTTGAGTGCAAGGTGTAGGTGTAAAGTATAGTTAGCACATAGATGACTATATCCAGTCTGCTGTATGTGTTTAAACGCCAAAAGGAGGAAGACATTACATCTAATAGCCATCACATCTTATCAGTCAAATTAAGAAACTCCATTCCACTTAAGTGAGTTCAGTAAAAGTGAAATTACCCATTAATACTGTGTCTTGTTAAATTAATACTGTCACCTAAATTGGCATTTTTCATTTTTTATGTTTGAACTGAGATTCAGAATTCTTTATTATTTTCCATGAATTTCCAGTGTTTTCTTTGCTTTTTGATATGTGGTAGTCATCATTTTTGTTCTTTACTATCGTGTGAATAGAATATTTTTTTGTTGAAAGATTTGCTGCAAGGTTTCACAAGCCTAAGGAAAACAGTAGAGCGTTGAGTGCACTGGTGAGTGAAGACTCACTGGATATTCGTGATTACTTAGACGATTTTGGAATGTGCCCTAATGCATACTAAAGACTATACTAAAACGACCCAATTCCACATTTTACAGTCTTGTCAATTCAGAATTGCACAGGCCTGATTTAGGAATGTACCAGAGTGTGCAATACGACTACATTTTACCCACTTAAGCAAGGCTGAAAGGTCTTAAACACAAACTACTTAAAAAAATGTAGGAGTTTAAAACACAGACATTTTCAAATCTCACATGAGTATATGTGAGGTTTCCACTATGGTAGACAATGAATACTCATCCTGTGTAAAGCTAACTCACTACCTGCATAACACTGTTTTGTCACTGTGCACATAATATTAAGTGACCCCCTTTTGGATATCAAAATGGATCTTTTGTTGTCAATTAGGACCGCAAACAGAATTATTGGTAGGGATTCATTCATTCAAATTATAAAGCAAAACAATTAATTTAATTAAAAACTTGAGTGCTATTTACCAAGCAAAGAAGTATGAAATAGATTAGACATTGATTCTGACAGAAAGTAATTAAATAACATTCCTCCTAAATTAGCTGCTGAAAAAATAATCCTGGTTGCTGTTTCTGTAGCTTGAGTTTTTTTGTTTTTTTTTTTTTTTTTTTTTTTTTTTTTTAACGCCAGTAATGCATAATCGTTATATGCTTGAGATGAACCAATCCAAAGAATGCCAAGACTTGTGAAGAAGAGAGGTAGTTGGAGCCACAGTGTTCCTGAACGTCATCTATATAATCAAGCATTAGCATGCATCAAACACATTCATGGTGTGTCTGGGCACAGTTTAAGAAGCTAGGAAGACAGAGCTCTGATTGTCTATTGGTAATAAATTTGTTAAGAAGCTAAGATTAATCAGTATCCAGAGAGGAAGTCAGATGGCGGATTACTATGTCAAACCCACAAGAGAAACGTTGCCGAGTAAAAGGCTGTAAAGTTTATTGCCAGAATGTTTGGAGGGCTTAGTTCTATTTCAACTTAACATCTTACAACAGAAGTCAGATTTGGTTGTGCACAAACCAAGCAGATGCGAGACCTTTTCCAAGTCGACAAACTGATCTCTGAAGTAATACCCATTTTTCCCATTTCCCCAAGTGTTTTAGTAAATTACAGACCATGGTGTCATATACCGTATAAAGGAAAGTCACTTCATAGGAAAATGACTTTATCATTTTTAGGATAAGCAGTCCATATCTGTTTAACACAGCTACCTAAGACCATTATGAAACATAAATGCCTAAGACCATTATGAAACATTTACTGTTGCATTAATATATATTGATGCATAAAGGAAACGCAACAGTCTAAGTTTTACATTAATAGCTCATTGGGCACATGCACGTTATTTACATTTTAAATAGTGAGCAGATAGGTTTGTTGATTGTTTGAGCAGAATTGTTCCATGGGACAACAAAATACTGAGCTCAAGTCATGTGATTTTATAAAAACGCCAGGTGCTCAGTGTTTGGTATTTGAGTTGAATTAAAATTGCCAAAACGGGTTGATTAAGAATCTGTATAAACAGCCATTTGAAAAAAAAATAAAAAATTAATGCAAGAACAACAAAAGATACGACCATGCCCTGCTTGAGTAACGAAGATCGCCTAGTTGCTATCGGCATGATTGAAGGCAGTCTGAGAGAAGTTGCCCAGAGAATGAGATGTTCGGTTTCAACAATCAGCAGACTAGTCCAGAGGACCCAGGAAACTGGCTCTGTGAGGACAGGCCACGTCCTGGAAGGTGTGTCACCACACCGGCCCAGGACAGTCACATCTGATTGATCTATCTGCATAATCGTTTTCAGACAGCAGTGGCTACAGCACAAGAAATTCCAGGAGGAAATAACCCATGCATCAACAGAATGACTGTAGCTTATTGTCTGCATGAAAATGATTTGCATACTCGGAGGCCGCACTGCACCGAGAGATAAAATCGTCGTCTTCTGTGGACCAGAAAACATCTGAGGTGGCGGCTGGTGCAGTGTTTTATTCACTGATGAATGCCGTTTTGCCCTTGACAGACCTGACGGAAGACAACGTGTGTGGAGAGTGTTATGCTAACTGTTGCGCTGTTCGAGCCAAGAGGTGGGGCGATGGAGGTGTGATGATGTGGGGAGGAATCTCCTTTAACACAAGAACGCCTTTAGTGCAGACTGAGGTCAACCTTACTGCTCAGCGATACATTGACAAAGTCCTTGAAGCAACAGTTTTTCAGTTCCTGCAAGCCAATCCAGAAATGCCAACTTTCCAGCAGGACAATGAAAGACCACACAGTGCTAGGATTACAATTGCAAGACTTCAAGAAAAAAAATGTCGAGGTCTTGCCATGGCCAGCTTTGAAGGAGCATCAGACTTCACATAACAGTACAGTCAATTACACAGCGTCACACACACACAACCTGATACCCTTCACCGTCTATGTAGGCTATGCCTTGCTGCAAAGGTTCATAGTCACTCGGCTTTGCTGACACCCTTTAAATACAAACAAATAAACAAAAAAGAATACAGTAGCGGGCGGGTGTGATGTCATGCATAAATTAGCCACAGCTTCGAGTGAGCTGGACTTTTTAGAGATGTGTCAACTTCAGAGTTGTTTTTAATACATCTGGCATTAAAACTGCACAGATACTTTTATTGACCTACCAACAGTACTATACAAATTAATTCTGAAAAAAATGAATAATCATCGCACCCCACCTTTAGTGCTCAGGGGGTACATACCCGATACTAACTTTATATTGTTTTCATTTTGACAGTGTGTCATGTTTCATACTGAAAAGTTATCATGATTCTTTGATCTGTATTTTTGTTCACATTTTCTGTGATATTGTTTAAAATATTTGATTAAATCCATTAGACCTGAGTGTTGCGTTTAGTTTGTGCATCAGTATATATGAGGAACAAGAAAAGAAAAAAAAATCCCTTTTCTTTAATAAATTGGTTTAGTCAAGGTCACAGTGACTCCATGACACCACTGAAAGAGAGAGTAGTCTAACTTTGAACGAGGTGTGATTAAGTTAGTGGGAAGAGCAATAGGAGACCAGTGAGGTAACCAGACTTCCAAAACCATGTGTGGCATATAGCAGTAAGGACATGTAACCATTCTTGCCAGAACGGTCCAAACAAAGAAATGCATTACCAACTGTCAAGTCAAACAGGCACAACGTGTGAAGAATGTACTGAAGGCATTCCGCATTATTAATGAGGGACTACCTTGATGGCTTTGAAGTGTCTGCCATCCTAGTACACCAAAGGTTAATAACTACAGTATATATTCACACAGTATTCTGTGAATAGAGCAATACTACTCTACTATATTATAAACATTTCCGTAATATTTCATCTGAAAGACTCCTGCTGTAACAGAAGGAGAATTAATCTGAGCTACAAATCTCCCTCCCAACCTGAGAGGGCTGAGAGTCTGGTAGTATTTAGGTAACACAGTTTGCTTAATACTTCCCTTGTTGTATTGGACCTAGTAATTGACGTGTTGGAAGCTGCTTTGTTTATTTTCCTTGCACAGACGGTGGAACAAGCCTTTGGAACTAGACCTGAAAGCACTGCCTTTTGGGTACATTTCTTTTTATTTGATATACATTGCTGTACACAACTCCTGCCTGAAAATAAGCAGGCCCTTGTGGGTTAAAATACAGCTTGGGACTCTGTTGCACTGTTTGGAACTGCACCTCCACCACCATGCCCTGACACCATCCTGACACCAGAACAGAAACAATACCTGCATAAGGCTGCTCTACAGTGTCGCACCATAAGAAATGTTTCAAAGATTATACAGAAAAGCTGAACTAAATAACTATACGCAAAGTTAATAAAGATGACAAACATTAGTTACTAAAACATTACCTATTCACTAAATTAAAATATAGTAAACTGTAATTATTATAGCAAATAATTTGAAGGCTAGGCCAAGTATTTTAGCAATCAATCTATCTTAGATAAGCCCTTTTAAAACACCAACAATGACTAGTACTAAAAAGGAACTGGATAGGCAACATTTTGTAATAAAATTTAACTTTTTGAGGCATTTTCTGTTTTTTGATGATTTTTTTAACTTAATTTGCAGCTACCAAATCCAAAAAGGATGTTATCAAGCTGTATTTTGAGTGTTAAAGCCTTTTATTTATTTATTTATTTAAAAAAAAAAAAAAAAAAAAAAAAACACATTAAAACAATTAGAACAAGGGTCTTGCCTACTAGGCTGAGAGGGTTTTGGCGATGTCCACTATGCCACACGTTTACTTTTAAAAAGAAAGCAGCATGGCTCATGAAATCAAATCAAATGACATAGCTTAACACAAGTCAACAATGTACTATTTATTTATTTATTTATTTGCCTGTTTGTTTTAAATTTCAAAGGACAGCTTCCCTCTTTGTTTTCTTCTTCAGAAATTAACCCTATTCATAAATGGCCCTCTTTCCATAGTTTTCAAGCTGTTAAAATACACGCCATAGAACTCAGTTTTTCAATTCACAATTGCTGCCACAGGAAAAACAATGTAAGCTTCCATTAAGCATTGCAAAGCCAAGAGAGTTAAGGTAAAGCATATTTAAGAACAAACCATGGTACACTAACCCTGATAAAATAAAAGCTTCCCATAGTAAAGTGTAATAAAGCAGGGTAAAGCCCAGAGATGTATAGCAAAGCATAGTAAAAATTTAATTAAAAAAAACCCATGACAAAACCAGGGTAAACTACGGTAAATGTAGGCTCCCTTTATGCCAGGGGTTCTCAAACCCGGTCCTGGGGACCCCCTGTGTCTGCTGGTTTTCATTCCAACTGAGCTCTCAATTACTTAACTATACCCTTAATTGCTAATAATTTGCTTAATTAGACATGTTTACTTGTTTTCAGCTCTTAAACAGTTGCTACAGTTCAAGTTACTTATCAAATGTTATAACTAACTTGAAATGTGCAACTGTTCAAGAGTTGAAAACAAGTAAAAAGGCCTAATTAACAATTTATCAGTTCAATTAAGGGTTTAGTTAAGTAATTGAGAGCTTGGTTGGAATGAAAACCAGAAGACACAGGGGGTCCCCAGGACCAAGTTTGAGAAGCCTTGCTTTATGCCATGGTAACAAAATATATATGGCTATAATACTAAATACTAACAAAAGTTACCTTGCTTAGAGATTTGTATTATTAATCTGAGTAGGAATGATACAGTGTTCTGTGATGGTACCTGATAAATGTGACAGAAAATGTTTCTTACATTCTTATGTAGATCCTGGCTTCTATAATAATGCACCTAAAATGTCGAATCCACAGTCTCCTGCCAGCATCGGCATTCTAACTGAAAGTTACATCTATTTCAGCAGTTTTAAAACAGTGAAGAGTACGTTTTGGCTGTACTATACAGTATCTTCACTAAATAATTGTGTCTTAAAAGTCTTGCTTATGTGATATTGTTAGCGCAGTGCTGTTTACCAATTTACTTCAAACAAAAACGACTACTGTTTGAAATGAGATATTTTGGGTGGTGCAGCATTGATTAGCAGTTAGGGTTGGAGTTTTTGAAATTCAAAAGCCATCTTGGTAAAATCAATTTTTGAAATCAGCAAGTCCAAATTGTTACCAACTTTAAACAAGAAATGCCTTGAGATTCCTTAATAAGCCCTAATTTCAAGAAATCTGACTAGCCTACCGGTCTTACAGTATCTCACTGGAAAGTAATTTGTTTAGGCTACATTTAGTAACAGGGATGATGGTGAATATAACTTTTACTTTGGAGGACTGGGGAGCTGGTCTGTCATTTATTGATGGTTACCTCACTTCTCGTTTCAGCATTAAGTTGATTTTAAATGCAATTAATACATAAAGTCAGAGAAGAATAATGGACTACATTCAGCACTTAACCTGCTGAACATTTTGAAATCGCACAAGTGACCAGTGCAAACCTATTTTGCATTATAAACGACAAAATAAATCTTAATGGATTAAGAATGATCAGCTATCAAGACACAAGGGAAATTAAGTGCTGAAACGCCTACATTGATTATTTTAAATTATTAGCCTTACTCTCTTCTGGATTTCTATGCTTTTAGTGAGCTTTAACACATTTACAAGACTTATTGACTGTAATTACAAGAGAATTCAAGTAATGGACACATCAATTATAAGCTACATGTCCTGAACAGACAGTTGCATAAAGAATTCTAAACTGAGCTCCATTAGCATCTTTCTCAATGGCTTCATTTTTAAAGGACAGAAGGTAATATAAATGTATATTTTTCAGAAAAGGAAACCCTATCAAAATAAACTATGTACCCAATTTCAATGAGATAATCCTAAACAAATAACCTCTAACTGCAACATAAGACTTACATTAAACAGTTTAGTACTGTACTTCATAAAATTGGGCCTATTCAATAAAGTAAACTTTTACATACACTTTATAGAAAGCCTGTTTGTTAGGAAGATGTGTAAAGTTAGAGTGTGTTGAAATGCAAGAATAAACTCACACTCTTTAAAAAACGGATCATAAATGTTTCATGCATACAAAACCTTACTTAGGAGTCCTTAAATAACATTTGTTAAAATGTGTATGTCATCCATTGTAACTATGCACGTTAGATTTAGTCCAGCACAATGCTTTGAATTTCAACCAAGAACTCTACTCAGTAACATTTTTAGTTGGGAAAATGCTTTTTGGGAACACAGAATGTGGAGAAATATTCTATTAAAATTAACTAAGACATTTATTATTATTATTTGCTTATTTAGCAGACACCTTTATCCAAGGCGACTTACAGAGATTAGGATGTGCGAACTATGCACAGCTGCAGAATCACTTACAATAAGTATGAATCACAAAATTGTAACTCGTAATGGGTCTCAACTACAGCAAGTTACATCTGGGTGGATTAGTTCAAATGACCATTCTTCCCAATTCAATATGGATATTAATAACTTAATCTAAAGTTAAGTCCAGACTTGGTTTCTTATACCGTAATAGGACTTGTTTTACTCATTCAACTAAATACACTAGTTCAAATGACCATTCTTCCCATTTTTGATTATGGAATTTATAGAATGGCCCCTAGGGGCACTCTCAGAAGACTAAACGTTCTTTACCATTCAGCCATTAGATTTGTTACTGGTGCACCATTTCATACATATCACTACAATCTTTATTCTTTAATTAATTGGCCTTCTCTGCAAATGAGGCATCCAACGCATTGGCATCTGTTCATTTATAGAACTCTGGTGAAGTTCCAACCTACTTGCATAATCTGCTGCATGTTAATCTATCTATCTTATAATTTATGATCATGTGACTATCAAGTTGGTAATACAGTAGGTCTGTACAGTCTTTGGTCGTAACTCGTTCCAGTTTTCAGCAGCTAATGACTGGAACAAGTTAAAACGAAGACTGAAACTAGATTGAAGCTGACACCCTGGGATCCTTCAAGAAACTGCTTGATGAGATTCTGGGATCAATAAGCTACTAACAACCAAACGAGCAAGACGGGCTAAATGGCTTCCTCTCGTTTGTAAACTTTCTTATGTTCTTATAAAACAATTTTTGTTTTCTAAGAACATAATCTATAAGAACGTAAATCTCGAAAAACTATTCACTTCTAAATCTTTTGTAGTCATTTTTGTATTACTTTAGTATAAATACATGTTAATTTGGATACGTATGTTGTTTTTTTCAGATTTTATGTGAACGAAAAGACACACATTTGCCCGTTTTCCCATTGGAAATAGTGATATTTTGAAATATCACTGTCCTGGTCACAAAAGCAAAATTTGTGGGGAATAATAGCCATTTTCTATACTTTTGAGGCATAAGCAATTAGGAAATAACACTTACTACCCAGGAACAAAAAAAAATAATAATTTGTTACACGGTGTAATCTGTCGTTGAGGAAGGTAGTTATCACTTGCATTTGTCCCACCAATTCCCATTATTTTCTACACAGCGCAAGTTGTCTCCTAATTAACAGTGAAGTGTCCTGAGCGGAAGTCTGAACCTTGGTGGAATTCTTGGTGGACTATGGCAGAATATGTTACAAAGGATGAGAATATTATTCTGCAGCAACAATATTTTTTTAGGCATAATGAAAACAGTTCGGATCAGTATTTGTTTACGTTTCCAATGATAAACAACCATACAAAAATATTGCAATAACAGTATCCAAGAGAGGATTGCAAACAACATCAAAATGTAAAGGCATTATAATAAGAGCAATACAGATACAGCAGATCAGTTGACATTTGGCTCTTCTTTTTTTTTTTTTTTTTTTTTTACACTCACAATCTACAGTAAGTATATCACGGAAAATTCCAGGAAAGTTGAACATAAATATCTATATTTACTGCTAGGTGTTCCTGCTGTGAATGCTCAAACTCATGGCTCCTGAGCATGCAATAAATTGAATAAGGGTATTGTGACGGAAATATGAGTTCTGGTGATGAATCTTCCTCCTGACCTGTGAGGGAGCTAAAGAACGAGAGGAGAAGTATCTGGAAGGCTGGCCTGACAGTTCGTTTCCGGGTCAGGGAAGTGGGTCAGCCTGGAAAGAAGCGCGACTCTGTTGTAAGACCGTATTGATTTGAAAGGTAAACGAGAGGCAGCTGCAAGTAATAAGGCAGCTGCAACCGTTTACCTAAATATCATGTGGGATTACATATAGGGACCAGGGTAACGCTGATCTTTTCCTTCGTTTGGGTAGAACGTTTGGAGGAAGAAGGAGCGAGAGTGGAACTCGCAGTGTTTTTGCGATATACGTGTTGTGTTTGTTTATTGACTGTCTGTGTTTGTTTCACTGTAGACAGTTAGAGCACTACTCCAGAGCTGTCGCAAAGGGTCAGCACTGTCTGGAGCACCCCTGCACACCACCGTATCTGTGTATTCACCACGCACCCTCACGTCTGCACTTACCCAGGACTGGTGACCGTGGGTTCATTTTTGTTCTGGACTGTGCCCTGTTTTTGTTATCTCCGCGCTTTACACATTGTTGTGTATCGCCGGAGATTTACTATTTTACGGTCACCAGACCTGGATTATAAATAAAAGCACCTTTTCACTGGAAACTGTTGTCTTCCTGTCACTCCTGCATCGCATCACCACTACACCTGTTCCCCTCCACTAGCCACTTTACCACAGGTATTTACTAGTGTTCCGCGATATACTGATACCTATGGTATATCATATCATATTGTATGGTAAACCAAAATCCTAGATACTTAATATCAGGGTAAAATAAAAATATCAAAGTATTGCAGTTTTTCGATGCCTTGTTTTTTTTCTTTTTTTTTTTTTCTTTTTGGGGGGGGGGGGGGTGGCTTTTGAAACAAAACTCTGCAATTATGTACTTTAAAACAATATCAACTAATCTCACTCATTTGTGCTTAACAGAAGTGATCAACTACTCTGCGGGTTCTGGGAAAATTAAATTATTGCAGCAGTCATGGCGAATGCTGGAGAAAAGAAGCTTGGTGTGGAACTATTTTGGATTTCAGCCAGATGACAACATCAATCTGGTTGAAGGTGGACAGTGAAAATGTCAAGTCTTTTAAAAAAGTGAAAAACAAAGGAGGAAATGCCACCATTTTATTGAAACATCTTTCAGATCACCACCCCGATCTCTGCCAAAGTTTACTTTTACTGTGGTTGCATCCGTTCCATATTACTTACAAAAAAACTCACAGCAAAGATAACACATAAAACAGGAATGCACTAGAAGCTAATCAAAATGGAATTACCGTAATTGATATTTGTTTATTTCGTCAGTGCATTTGCTAGAAGCTGCAAAAATATAATTTGCTGACATTTGCCAGTGGCCTGTTTGTTTTAGAAATGTAGTATTAAATTAATGCTTAACTTTGAATTTTTCACTATTGAATTGCGTATGTTAGCAGCGTTTTTAGTAAAGCAGTTACTTGATAGAAATACATTTTCTTATCTGCTAAATTAATTTTATTAAATTATTTGGAAGTGGTGATTTTCAAAATATCTAACATAATAAAAATGTAAAATGAACGCATATTGTTTAAAATGAAGGAATACAGCGTTTGTGTGTATTCCCTAATGTAACATTACTGTGTTTATTTAAAAAAACAAGTTTACAATGTACAAGAATCAACCAGGCTAGCCTAGTTTAGCATTATACTCTATGTTTTACTTGTTATTACTTTTTAAAAGATTTAAACAGTATAGATTCATGGAGGTGTTATGCTGTATGTGACTTTTTAAGAACATAAGAAATGTTACAATCAAGAGAAGGTCCATCTGGCCCATCTTGCTCATTTGGCTGTTTATTGATCCAAGCAAGAACCTCATCAAGTCATTTTATGAAGTGCCCGTGTAAATCAGCTTCCACAAGTGTTTCATTTTTTCATTCCTTGCTCACATTTTTTAGCACTTATAAAAGACACCTCTGTATATAAAACATCTGGCTTAGTTATAAAAAGTCTGCTTCAAGGAAAGTATTTCTATATTATTTTGTTATATATAAGAATCAGGAGATTCCTTGTAACTGGAGTATCTGAAGCTGGCCAAGTTCTCTTTTTATATGTAAGAAATAATGAAAATGGTGACTTTCACAGTGTTCTGCTTTTTTACCACTTTTACTTTAATTTTAAAAATGCACTGGAACTTGTTTTCAGCAGAATATATTGTGAGTATGTGTATATGTGTGTATGTGTGTATATATATATATATATATATATATATATATATATATATATATATATATATACATACATACATACATACATACATACATACATATATATATATATATATATATATATATATATATATATATATATATATATATATATATAAATATACATACAAATATATATATATATATATATATATATATATATATATATATATATATATATATATATATATATATATGTGTGTGTGTGTGTGTGTGTGTGTGTGTGTGACAGTCTCCAAATTAATAATGCACACTTTGTACTTGCAAAGAAAGTGATTTGGCAGCCATTTAACATGTAATGGACATAAGATTCAAAGTATCGCGATAGTATCTAACACATGATACCGTGCATTGTATTGTATCTATACTACAAAGCTGTAACTTATTCCATCAAAACAAACTCTTTAAAAAACTCTTTGTATCAGGCCCACAGTTAAAACCAATTGCCTTTGTCTGATTTATTTTTAATTTTTTATGTAAAAAGTTACATTACCTGTGTGAGTGCGAATGTGGGCTAGAAATGCCATGGAGTTGCTGCTTTTGCAGATCTTCCCACAGTACTTGCAGACATTGCCTCGATTCTCTTCTCTTTCATTGTTAATCTGTTCTGTATCTTCTAAGATGTACTTGTTTACTTCTCTTAGCAGTTCTTCATGCTTCTCCTTAATATGCATGAAAAGTTCCTGCTCAGAATTAAATGGGTCAGTGCATTTAACACACTTGAAAGTGGCACCTCCTTCTGGCAGCTCTTCTATGCTTGCTTGCTCATTCCTCAGGTGACCTGCACTGGTCAAGTGTTGGTGGAGGTTGCTCTCGGTGTAAAATGATTTTCCACAGAGTAAACAATGAAAAGTCTTTTCTTTTGTGGGATGTTTCATAGATATGTGCACATTCAGACCACTAAGGCCATCAGCCAGGAATCCACAGTCTTCACACCGAATGCGAGGCTTCTCTATTTGTGAAGATCTCCTCTTCTTTCTAACAGGTTGAAAGTTTTCATTACTGGAAGCAAGTCCTTCTGAACTCTGACCCCCATCATAATCAGTATATTCAACATCAGAATAGTTTTTTAACATAACAATGGAAGCATCAAATTTAACAGCTCTAGATAATTCCTTTGTCTGAGACTGACCAGCAAGATTAGATTCCTGCAATTCTAGGTTACTGTCAACTTGTAAGCCCTCAGTCACTGATTCATTTGTCTCCCAAACACTGTTTTTTACAGCTTCTTCGGTTTCATGTTGAGCATCTATTTCAGCCTTTTCTGCAACATCACCTTCTTCACATTCAGCTAGCTGGATATTTATTTTCTGACCCTCACCAGTTTTAGTTCCAGATCCTCCTGAATGTAAATCTCGGCTATTCTCCTTGTTGTTACCTTCACTGTCTTCACTAGCCCCACTTTCTAGTGGTAATCTTGTGGATTCTGTATTTCTATTCTCCACAGTTCCTCCAGTAACATTTGTGTCATTTTCCTTATTTTCCATACCTGTAGTATTTACACTGATTGACTCACTAGGACTTTCCTGTTGTGTTTCCTCGTGGCTCTCTTCTTGAAGTTCACCTTCTCCTCCACATTTGGCTGTGGTTTCCACGGTTAACACCTCTGCTGTTTCTTTCAACTTTAACAGATAGGCCTGGCTTTTAAGCTTATGCTTTTCTGTTGCTGCATGTCTTGTCATCTCCCTGCGAGTGACAGCATAATAGTTGCATCCCATACATAAGTATTCAAAGTCTTTAGTATGTTTGCGTTTAACATGAAGGTCAAGAGATGAAAGGGAATGAGCAACAAAACTACAGTGAGAACAAGAATTAACTGCATCATCTTTCATTTTTGTCTGAGGAGAATCATCAAGAACTTGTGCATAGCCACCCTGATTTTGTGAAGGAAAGCAATCCTCTGATATTTCAGCTTCAGCAGTACGCTGTTTTTTTGCCTGGTGTATCACAGCTTCTATCTGATTTTCAGCGTCTAAACTTATATTGGCTTTAATGTCTTGTAGCCGGTCTCCAGCGTTCAAAATATCCTGTCCGTTGTGAGCTTCTGCAACACTACTATCAGAAACTTGTTCAGTTTGTGGGTTTGACTTCACTGTCAATAATTCGCGTGCTTTATGCTTCTTGGTAGAACAATGACGATCCATATCTTCTTTAAGTATGCAATAGTACTTACACATTTTGCAAGTCTTCAAAGCATGAGACTTTACTGCACTGCTTTCATTCTCGGATTCGTCAGACTTATTTGTACCCTGTTCTTTGTAAGAAACTTCTAAAACATCAAGAGAAACTGGTTTCGTTTCTTGGTTTATCTTCATGGCTATTACTTTTCGACTATTATGCTTCTTGGTAGCACAATGACGATCCATATCATCTTTTCGAATACAATAGTATTTACAAATTTTACAAGCTCTCAAAGTTTTTATAACATTGCTTTGATGCTCAGTTTCTTCAGACTTCTCTGCATTCTGTTCAAAGTGTTGAACTTCTACAACAACACCACTCAGAGAAGCTGGTTCATTCTTTGGGTTTGCCTTCAAGGCAGTTTCTTCACGGTTTATATGCTTCTTGGTAGCACAGTGACGATCCATATCTCCTTTAGTTACAGAAAAGAAGTTACACAACTTGCAAGCGTAACTGTACTGGTGGCTGTGCCTTCGTTTAATGTGAACATTGAGATTGGCAATACTGGAAGCAACAATTCCACAATGTTGACATTTTGTAGATGCAGTTGCCTTTGGTCTTCCTCTTTTACTTTTTTTCAAGGTAGGAGCCGTCTGGGTGTCAGTCACAATAATACCTTCCATATTCCCGGGTGACTCTTCAAGTGTTGTGTTTTCAACATCAGACAACCGTCCATCATGACTATTTTTGTTATTTTTCTCTTTGGTATTAACAGGTGAAGAGAAAGTAGGTTGTTTTGATTTCTTCTGAATCGCTGACATACTTACACATACTTCCTCAATAATGTCTTCAGATGAAATGCCAAGATTGCTTTTCTTAGCCTTTTGCAAGTGCTTTCTCCTGTTGGTATGTTGCTCCATTCCTTCAAATGTCACTGTGTAATAATTGCATACCTTGCAACAGAAGTGATATTCTTTTTCATGTTTCACTTGTATGTGTTTTAAGAGAACGGAAGAATGCTTTGTTTTATATAAACATTTCTTGCATTGTAGCTGGGGTTTGCTATGTGTTGAACGTTTTAGTAAGTTTACTGCAACCACTCGTGTTATTGATGGTTTCACTTGATCTCTTGGTATCTGCACTTCTATCTCAGTAACATTTTTCCTTAATTGATGTTTGTTACTCTGACAGTGCTTATCAAAGTCACCTTTTACTACACAAGCATAAAGACAAGTCTCACAAAAGAACTTCATTTCTTTTGTATGGCGCCTTCCAATGTGATGCTCTAGACCAAGTTTGCTCTGAAATCCATAACTACAGTAACTGCAAACATATGGTGGTTTTTGGTTTGAAGATCGTGGTTTTCGTTTTGCACCACCCTTACTAGATTTTGAGTTAGATGTATCCTTCCCAATAGAAGACTCTTGCTCTGAATTCATTGCTGAACCTTGCAGCTTCACCTCCACATTTTCAACAGATTGAAGGTTCAGAATGAAAGAACTGGCGCTTGACTCATTTTCCTGTGGAAGTTCAATATTAACTTCATTTATTATCATTTCGGATGTGGCTTCTGCGCTGAATGAACTTTCTGTTGTGGCATCATCTGGTCTGATTTCACTTTCTGCCTGTTTTTCTCCAAGGAGGCTATCCTTTGCATTTACTCCGACAATTTTGGTGTTCTTGTCCTGAAGTATCTTTTCAGTTTCACCTTCTTTTGGACTAAGATGCACTTCATTAACATTCCTCTTATTTAAAGGAGTTACACACTCATTTGCTGCACTGTCTTGTTCAACAGTTTGGCTGCCCAGTTTTTCTTTGCTAGTTTGTTTCCTGTCTGTGGCACTCTGATCATCAGATTTACCATCATCATCATCATAATCATCATCATTTGGTGTGTTTTGCTTTATACCCTTAAACCTTTCAGCTTGTGGCAGAGTTTTAGCTTTACTATTGTCTTCTTTATCTTTAATTTCAGAGGAAGCTAAATTCTGCTGTGTGGTTTCCACCTTGGGATCTTTGGTGTCTTTCTTTTCAGATAAAATGTCAACCTCCATTTCATCAGAGGCTGGAATTAACAGGACATTAATTGAGGTTTCAGGATCTGAGGATTGTGAGCATTTAGATGGCTTTGTTCTGTTTTGTTTTTTGGTTGACAAGTTTACCAGCCTCCCCTTCGCTGCAAGATTCTGCCTACGAAGGTGTGTCTTTCCAAGGTAATGAGCCTGAAGAGTACTATAATCAAGACACTGAAAACAACAACATTCACAAGTGAATGTTTTTTTTTTGTGATTCTTTTTGATATGCTCATCCATTAATGCCAGATGTTCTGTGCTATAGTCACAGTGAGGGCAGATGTTCCCATTCGTTGATTTTATTGGGCTTTTCTTGGTAGGCTTGTCATAGTCAGATGCAACCTCCTTACTACCAGGTATACTAGCGATGCCTTTTCTACACAAGTCATTTTTGCCAACGGTGTTTTCCTTTTCTACACTTGAAGCTTGTGATGGACTAGAAGCAGTGCTGTGGGAATGCCTTCTTGTTATATGCACTTTTAAGGAAGTGGGGGTTTTCCCCCTAAAATCGCAGAAGGAGCATGCACAGGTATCAGCATCCTTTTCTCGATCATTTCCCTCTTTTGGTTTTTCCTTTTCTATGTTGACACTACACAAATCACTTTTTTCTTGGCCAGTGGACACCTTTTGAAGCTCATTATCCTTCTCCATGTCCTTTCCATTGCTCTCATTTTTCTGAATTTGATCCAATTTATCTAGCTTTAGTCTTTTGGCTACTAGGGAGCTTTCATGATCACCTTCTCCAGCATTTCGGTTACTCTCTTCAATTTTATCTGCTTTGTTCTTAAGTGTCTCCTTTTCTGGACTCAATTTACGCTTTGTCTTAGAAGGACTTCTGTCGATTTGTGCACTGTCATCACTACAATCTGTAGGTTTTTCAGGGGCTTCCATGTTTCATAAGTATTTTATCCATTTATTTGATCAAACCTGTAGTAAAATACAAAAATAAGACATTAGAAATACAATTGTATATAGTACAATCTTGTATTTACCAAGATTACCTAGAATTTCACAATAAACAAATTATTTTAACAGGGCTGCTTAATTTAAACATCTTCACATTATGGTATAGTTTATTCAATTTTTCAGGTCTGTTTATTGGAAAGAAGACATGGCACCCTACATAGCGGCCCTTCCCTCAGCCTGCCAGTGAATTCACTTATACATGCAGTATGAACAGTCACTTTCTACATCATTGAAATTACAGTAGGTGTTAAACTACATTGGCATTCAAAGTATTAAATGAACTTCCCAGTAAAAACACCCTGCAAACATGCAATTTAGAGGTGGGAGAACCCTTCCACACAGTGGGTACGCCCGTGGGAGGCAACGGGTGGGGGTCACCACACCTGAAATTTGTTTGCCTCCCCTCCCGCTCCCCTAAAATTTCCACTAAAAAATGACATCTCCCAGGCTACCATGAACAAGAAAAATACACCCAACAAAACATTATCCAATCTCTGGTTAGCCCAATTACCTTTACAGACAATCGGAGTAAGAACATTTCAAAGCTACTCAGTGTCATTGTCAGGGATGTTTTATTTTCCTGTGTTGTGAGCTTTTTTCATGGTGTTATATTTACATCTTAATTGAGATGAAGAATTTCTGAGCTCTTGGAGTAATAAAATAATTACTTGGATTGCATTATTGAGGGGTTTGGTGATAAAACCAGTGATCAGGAGAGGATTTATCAGTATGCACGCCTATAAAGAGTTATGTGAAAAATACAGCGAACAAGTGGTGGGGCTTGGCTGTAGATATAGTACTGAGTGTCCTTTTGTGATTCACTGCCTTTTAAAAACATGTCTTATTTTATGTCTGAATTTTTTTTTTTTTTTTTTTTTAAAACAGCGCGTTGTCAAGGAAATTCATGGTTGAATTCATTTTAACATAAACATTTCTCAGATATTTAAATCCTGATGTCTGTATTGACATGCTGTGGGGATTGGGTTGTTAACACCGATTCCAGAACATTCTTAACCAGACCTACTTCAAAGCTGATTAGATAAGGCACAGGTCACAAACTGTTAACTCTTTGAAGCTGGCCTTCCAAAACAATATCTGATTGTCTAGTCTCCTAAGGTGTCATAAAATTTACTAAGCAAGCTATACTGATGATGCAGTTGTACCATTATTGTGTGAAGTGTTAGTTAAAATGCTTAAGAATCATTTTTAATTACATAACTTGTGGACACAAGTTTAATATAAATATTATTTTTTCATTGTATTATGATGTGTTTTATATGCTTGTGATAGTAATTTTGTATGGAAAATTAAACTGAAAATCGTATTCTTCTCCAATGAATGTAACTAAAGTTATATTGAATAGGAGGTTTAAATGTAAAATATTTTGATAACAAAGCTGTCCCAGAGAAGATAGGCTCCCTCCAGAAAAATGAAAGCTTTTGCGTTTTGCAACGCAAATATGCACGTCAGTATATGAAAATTAATTGGACCTGACGCGCCTAACAAGCACTGAATAAATGGACTGCAAAGGGTTAAGATCATAATAATCTGCCCCTGTGACAGGTTGGCCTTGTGGTGCGATGTCACAGACCAGGAAGAGAATTGACACAACAGCATACAGAACAAAATACTGATACAAAACAAAACGGCACATTGGCCAAAAGAAACAGACAATACAGCAAGCAAACACTGAACAAACAAGTATCATGCTGGTCCAAATCCAGCACAAGTAGAAATTGTTATGGTTTTAGTTTCTGTTTCATTCACATCTCTCCCGTTCTCCCCTCTGAACCCACTCTACCCCGATCAGCCAAAGCTGCCGGATTATATATATGTGTGTGTGTGTGTGTGTGTGTGTGTGTGTGTGACCGTCTCCAAATTCATAATGAATTAATCAATCAATCAATCAGGAGACGGTCACATTCTGCACAGGGTTAGTATGGATGGGGAACTTTAACCCTGTCCTTGCTGCAAAAAGAATTAACATAATAATGTGTTTTTACACACATAAACAAATATTAATACAACAAATACAAAATACAAAACATAATATGCACAGGGGCAGGGTGTACCCAGTCACAGCCCCCCAAGCCCACCCGTCACTCCTTTGCCTCCCCTCTTCTAGAATCCTGGAGATGCCAATGCTTTCTCAGCAACCTTAAAACAGCATTGCATGAAATTATCAGTACAACAAAGACAGTTGGTTCCATCTAGTGGACACTGACACTATGAGCCAGATTTACTTCAGTTCTAGTTGGCTACGCTTTTTACAGTGGAATAAAAACTACTTACAGAATGTTCTGAAACTTACATGAATGTATCAAAAATGATATTGTATATGATTTATATATATATATATATATATATAATATATATATATATATAAATTTTTGTAGATGTAGATAGAAGCCTTTGAAAAATCTCCTGAGCTGTTTATTTCAACAATATGCCACAACCTGAGCAAATTTTGTCTTTGGAAACACGTGCCACTACACACAACAGTATAGCCTATACTGAACCAGTAAATAAAACCTTTAAGAAATTTGTGATACTGAATTTTTGATTTGTGGTTCATGGATAGGATGTTCAGTAATTTATAATAACAAATACCCACGTACTTTGATAAAATGCAACCAATCATAAGTCCAAACCCAATAGAAAAAATATGTAGTGGAATTTTCACCTGGAATCTAATGTCCCAGTACTAATGGATGTCCAATTATTTGTTCTCTATGTAAAAGTGTGACATACAAATGTAATAGTCCTTCCATTATTTCTCTGTGGAGTTAATAACGAGTCAAGTCATTAGGTTCAGCATTTCCTTGGTGATCATTTAGACAAAGAACTAATACTACTTTAAAAGTATAGAGTCCCATATGGTTTACATTTTTTATTTTATCATTATTTAGGTTGTTACACTATTGGTTCATATTAAAACTGCCTAGCACGGCAAATTACACCAATGTTTGCTTGCAACTGAATCTGATAAAAACTACTGACTAAAAATCAGGTTTAAAAAATAAGCCTTAAGCCTAGATTTAAAAAAAAAATTGTATCTGCTTTCCTAATATTCTTTGAAATAGAATTCCATAGACAAGGGGCACAGTAACTGAAAACCCTGGTACCATATAATATAGCATACATAGTAGGGATGGGAATTTTAAATGTTTAAAAACGTATAAATTCTAAAGAATGGTTAAACGTTGAATAATATGCTAGACATATAACCAGTCACGTGACAAATTTCACCAAACGCATATTTTTTAATGTGTTCATTTTATTAACTTAACATCATATACAGCAGTCTGTGGTGTATCTGACTGGGCAGATATTATAAAAAGGAAGGGGTTTGGCAATTGCTTCCAAGTAGTATTTCTAACTGGTGCAACAGAAAGATTGACACTGGGGCACTATGTGTTCATGCTATAGTGGGTGTGCTAAGGTTCAGTCCACAAGGGGTAAGAAAAGCTTTTTTCTGATGTTTGTTATATATTTTTAATAAAACTGTATCTCTAAACAAAGGAACGAGGCAAACCCACGTTTGGAATTATTTTGAGGAACTGGAAGAGAAAACCGTGGTATGTAAATAATTATGCCAAACAAAATTGCTGTACAACAAAAACACAAGTTCAATGCTTCATCATTTGAAATGAAAACATTCAGAATTACTGTGGATGGAGTTACTGAATGCAATAAAAAGCAATGCATAATAAATAGAACATTTTAGATGGCGTCTGTGAATATGTATAACAACATTTTAAAAGGACTTTTTTTTTCCAATATTAATTCAAATATCACATAAATGTAAATTCTGTAACATATCTAAGCAGTGTTTTTTTTTATTTGTATTACTATTATTATTATTGGTTTTGACTTGTTCTTTGAATATAATATAATGTAAAAAAATAAAATAAAAAAAAAAGTTTAGGGTTTTTTTTTTTTTTTTTTTTTTCATGCAAGTAGGTGCAAGTGGCAAGGCCCCTCACTGAAAACGAATTTCAGGGTTTTGCAGGGGTTTGCAGGGGCCTAAATATGTGCGTTAATGGGGACCTGTGGTAAAGTAGGTGATAGTGTGTAGGTGCAGGTGATTAAAGAACAGACAGCCAATTATAATCCAGGTGCAAAGTTTGTTTAATTATCTTTTTCTTTGTGTGTCCAGTGCCTGATGGCAAAACAAACAGTAAACAATAATGATGTTAAGTAATACAGCAGCGTGTGTTACTTCAATTATAATCCCCGGGTTTGACCTGCAAATAGTCCCGCTTTTATTATACACCCACACAAAACACATACAGAAGTCCGTTAGTGCATAAATTAGTGCTAGTGTTGCAAATGCAGTTTATTGTGATGCAGTGCAGTGCTGTTCTTCAGGTTTGTGCTGGCCTCTAGCGACAGCTCTGGAATCGTGTTTAGCCGTCTAGTAATATACAACACAAGACATTTATAGACAAACAAAACAAAACACTCGCAAACATTTTGCTTTAAACCAAATGAAGGAACAGATACGTCGCTTCGACCCCTATTTACACCGTCACTCATGACCCCTTGTAAACGATTGCAGCCACATCATTTCGCTTCCGGGTCAATTAGTTAGTGTACCGAAGCTCACTCTCTTTTCTACATGACCGACACTGTCAGGCCAAGTAGGTCAAAGTACTCTGTTCCTGTTACTTAGCTTCCTCACAGGTCAGGGGGGAAACTTACCACCAAGAAGTCTTTCTGTCAAATATCCCACCACTCAGAGTCGAAGGAATACTTGACTGAATCTACCTTTCCCATTACTCCCCCTTCCTGGGAAAAATAATCTGCATTTTGGTGGTCTTTTCCTGCATGATGTACCATGTGGTATATGAAGTGCTGCAATGCTAGATATCACTGAGTAATCCAGGCTTTGCTATCCTTCATTATGCTTAACAACTTTAGTGGGGCGTGGTCTGTTTCAAGATCAAATGAATGTCCCAGCAGGTATTTAATGGCCAAACACTCCTTTTTGACTAGGGTAGTTACACTCCCAAGGGAACATCTTTTTGCTGATGTACAATATCGAGTGTTATACACCATCAACCTTTTGGGACAAGACACATCGGTGTGGAGGATGAACCTCTTGCTGAAATCTGGTGTGACGAGAGTGGGGGCAAGGCAGAGTCTTCGTTTAACAGTATAAAAAAAACCCTAACGCATAGCTGACAACTTAATTAAATATGGTGCACTCTTTTTGGTGAGTTCAACTAAAGGGTTAACCACTCTGGCATACTCGGGGATAAAGCAGTGGTAATAACTGGCTAATCCCAGTAGCGACCTCACCTGAGTCTTCGTTTTGGGGATCGCCGCGTCTACCAAAGCATGAATTTTTGGTGACAGCAGGTTTCACCCTTCCATCAGTATGAAGTCCTACCCAATAGAATTGAGCCAATATCTCTTCCCTTGTTTTGTCAGCTCCGAGGTGCCCCACAAAAGGGATCTCACCCTGAGAGTGTGTATGTGTATATGTAGATATGGTTTAAATGGTTAAATGCTGACATTGCAAAGAGTTTAAATGTTCATAAAAATTTACCAAACGCACATCCCTACACTATACACAAGCCACGGCACAATTCGTATCATGATACTTATGAAAAAATGCTCTCTGCTTGATGAACTTAAATATTTCAGACCTATACATAGATTCAGTTGAAAATCACTTAACTTATCAATAAACTTAATTGTATTTAAATTATAAAAAACATTATTACTGTTCTATATAACATATTTTTAAACTACATGTGAATGTTTTATTCCATTTATATGGATTACTTGTAATAATTTATTAATAGTACGATCGAAGGTTCGAACCTTCTTTCGGATATATATTATATATATATATAAAATTGGTGCTAAAATATTTTTTGCTCTTATGTTCTTAGCTTGTTTTTTTTTTACCAAGATTTTACTAAACAAAACAGCATTTTTTTTTAATAGACCACTTTTCTTTTTAAATGAATGAATGGGTATAAACTTTGAACTTAAAACATAAACAAATCAAATGCAGAGACATCAACATATTCTTTCAGTAACTGTAAAAATAACTGTGTTTGTTATTTGCTCCACATCTGCCAACTTGTTTTTATCATCAGAGCATGCACAGTAAACAATATGACGTCACTGGAATGGTGTAGAAGGGAGCTAGGAGCAGGAAAACGCTTGTTACGGTTTAACACGCAAGTGTCGAGTAAAATGTCTCTGCGAGTAAAAAATAAAAACCCCTCTAGCGAGAGAGCTTGTCATGCGAGTAAAAACTTAACAGTCGACTTAAACCATTTTCCATAGAGTTTGTCGCATATATTTTCTTTTAAGTTTAAAAGTTGTATGTAAAAAGGCCCATAGACAGCACTATACTTGCATGCACGTAATCTGGTTTGTTTACTTTTTGCTGTCTAACACTTTTAAATAGAGGCTTAAGAGCTGCTGAGTTGATCCTGTGTTTTTTTTTTTTTTTTTTTTTTTTTTTTTTTTACATATTAATCTTGCATATCACACGGAGCTGTGTTTCATTTGCCAGGTTTGAAACTGTAGCACAACTTTTGGCAAGGTGATAAATAAGTGCAAGGTATTTTTGTAATTTCCAGTGAATACGAACATGTAAATTTTGTATAACGAATACATGTAAAAAAAACATTAGTTTGAATATTCAGATATTTGTCCCAGCATCAGGGTTTGAATTTAATTTTTGTGTCATGGGGGGATTTCCCCCCCTATGCTACAGCCAATGAGAAAGATTCCAAAATTTTAGGGGTGAATGGCAAAAAAAGGCACTTTTGCATATAAAAAACTCTCCATTGCTTTTGGCACTGCTTGATGTGAAGTTTCTACTTAACATTTCTTTTTTAAAGTTGCGTTTTGTGTACTGCCACTAGAATGTCTCGATAATGTAGACGTTTTGTAACAGCGGCTAGCAAACTTTACACTTGCATAGAGACTGCAGACCGAACAACTCATTTCACCGTTATTAAACTCCAGCCATGGGTAAATTTTCATTTAAAATACCCAGCACTACTACTATTTATTTGATCCAGCACTACTCAGAATTTTTTTGCCTTTCCCTTCATTGCTATCATTTGTTTGCGTTATCATTCAGCAGTGTTTTCATTTAATGGCTCCAGCAAACTTTTTTTCCTGCAGCAGAAGAATCAGCTGCCTCGTCGGTGCAAGGTGCTTTTCTTTTTAAACAACGCTCCATTTATTTATTTTTTTTAAGTGAATGCCACCTCCTCCAAAACACCTAGACAGACTTAATATCGTCTTGTTTTTCATAACTGTTTACTCACTGCAGTGTACCGAGTTTCTATAATGCTTAAAAATGATGGCCAAGAATCATGCACGAAAGAATAAAGTCTCACAGCATTTAAAATATCCAGCACTGCTTTTATTTATTTATTTATTTTATCCAACACCATTCAGTACGCAGCTCATACTGTTTGTCACTAACACCCACTTCCTTAGAGGTTGTCGTAGCGTTTTAATTAGGCTTTCTAAATTGCGTGAAAAATACAGTAGAATGCAGTCTTAAAATATCTTGAAAGTTGGAGATATGCGGGAGCAAATTGGAAAATGCGCAATCCTGTGATCCCACACTGAAATTCAAGCCCTGTATATATTACACAGTAAATAATGACTGGAAAGGAGGGCTATAGTAGATAATTATTGATCTGAGGGAAGACTGCTGTTACCGACAGGGGGCTATAACGCCCGAGGCCGCAGCCACCCTAGAGGTAACAAGTCTTCCTGAGAGGCATTTAATTTTCTACTATGGCTGAGTCTGCAGTACATATTTAACATATGAATCACTCAAGAAAATAAGACTACGTACACACACAGGCTAAATGTGGTTGCGAGATCCCCTTTTGCTCTTAATACGGTTTGTATACACACACCAGTTCGGTTACAAAGGGCAGCGACAACCAGTTAATTGTTTTCAGAAAAAGTATCGAGTGAGGTTATTAATGTCACTGTTTCAGACATTTACGAATGATAAACATGGCGCTATATATATATATATATATATATATATATATATATATATATATATATATATATATATATATATATATATATAGTGCAACTTTTTTCACATTTTGTTGTGTCAGTGCCTCAGAGTTTCATGCATTTAAATGAGGATTTTTTTCCACTTATTTACACACCATACTCCACACTGTTAAGGGGAAAAAAGTTTTGATTGAGAAAAAAATGATATATTAAAATACAAATGTGAAAGATCATAATTAGATAAGTCTCCACCCCCCTGAGTTAATAGTTGGTGGAATCACCTTTGGCAGCAATTACAGCTGAGAGACTGTTGGGATAGGTCTCTACCAACTTTGCACTCCTAGATTTGGCAATATTTCACCATTCTTTACAAAACTGTTGAAGCTTTGTCAAGTTCTTTAGGGAGCGTTGATGGACAGCAATCTTCAAGTCATGCCACAAATTTTCGATTGGATTTAGGTCAGGGCTCTGACTGGGCCACTCAAGGGCAGTTACCTTTTTGTTCCTTAGCCATTCCAGTGTAGCTTTGGCTGTGTGCTCTGGTTCGCTGGCATGCTGAAAGGTGAACTTCCTTCCCAGTTTCAGATTTCTTGCAGGGGGCAGCAGGTTTTCCTCAAGGACTTTTCTGTACTTTGCTCCATTCATTTTCCCTTCTATCCTGACAAGTGCCCTAGTACCTGCCGATGAAAAACATCCCCATAACATGATGCTGCCACTACCATGCTTCACAGTAGGGATGGTGTTCTTTGGCTGATGCGCTGTGTTGGGTTTGTGCCAAACATAGCACTTTGCATTTAGGCCAAAAAGTTCAATTTTAGTTTCGTCAGACCACAACTTTTTGCCACATGGCTACAGAATCTCCTCAGTGTTCTTTTGCATACTTCAAAACAGGATTCAAGGTGGGCTTTCTTGAGTAATGGCTTCCTTCTTGCAAAAAACAGCACAGCTGTGCTTGACGAGCTCTCAGTCGATTACATACAGTAATTTCTTCCAAAAGCATAAACAAAAACACAGCCTCCATGTTGTCATACAAAATCCCACAATCAGCATGTAATGTTGCCCCAAGTTCAGTGGTTTGTTTAAACAGAGAGTGCACTCACTTCAGTAATGAAAAGTGTGTGTGTACAACTAACAACTGCAGCAAGTGTCGTCTGTAAACACGGTTGTCGAGCCAGTTGCAGTGTGTGTGTACGTAGTCTAAGTGAGGCAAGTTTGGATAGTAAATACGATTTTATATATTATCTTTAAATATAGCTGATACAGCATAAAAAAATAAATAACGGAAATTGTTTTTGAAGTTCATACCATATAGTTAGCAAAGTTTTTCTCCATCTGTGTCTGGTTTGGCAACTGCTGCATAATCCAGTTTATATCCCGCCCGTCATATTTGTTTTCATCGATTTGAATTTGTTTGAATTTCAAAATGTCAGAAAACAGTGACAATGACATTTTAATCACTATTTTAGGTTTGGAGCATCTTTCTTTTGTAGTATGTTTTGTAATTAATTTTTTGTTAACTTACAGAATCGTGTTCAGCTATTTTCTCTTGCAGAGTGCTGGGGAGAAAGGCATTCCATTGATAAGAGGCGGGACTGACAGGAATGTTAACCAATCACATGACAGGACGAGACTCTTGACCGATAGTATAAGGATATCAGGGCAACAGTTCAATCTATTTTTTCCCCTATGATGACATTTTAACCAATCACAGGCCAGGATTTACAATCACTGATTCATATATATTTAAACAGCAAGCATTCCATCATGGTGTAGCACTATTAACTGTGTATTAGCCTCTTATGCTCTTTGCACTTGCAAAAATTGGCATTTGGCAGCCATTTAATAAGTAATGGACTTAAGATACAAAGTGTCGAATATCATGACGCTGTGCATGGTATCATATCGATACTCCCTAAATGAGGTTTCTATCTTGTCCCTGGAACGGTCCATGTTAGAAACTTGTCATATGAAATCACATATATATTGTTGTTGTTGATAGGTCTCCCATTATAATAACACGTTTGGTAAAACGCACAGCACAGTTGGTGTTGTTGTCAATGGTTAGAGATGATTTAGGGAGATCAGATGAATGCAGCTGTGCTGACTCTGTTGGGTAAGTAAGTGATTTGCTATAGACAGAACTAAAGCCTATGTTTCGTTGGTGACTTCTTGGTAGAAGCGGCATACCACCAACATGCAAGGGAATGTACTGTAGTTGTGACACTTCTTACATATCATGCATCAATCAGAAATGGAAATAATGCTGAAGAACATTTTCCTTAGTTTTCTTACTATTTTGATTATCGCCAAAGCAGGCTTAATGCAGTACAGCACCATAGGCTGCTAACAAGGTATGAAATGCTTGAATTCCTAATGAAAAAACAATATGGCATCTTATTTCAGCTGGAGTTCTAACTCTCTTTCCGAGGGTTAAATGATTCAATTTGGGGGCAGTTTATATTGTAATTTACAGTGGTTGTCTGAGTTCCTATTAAGCCCATCTCATAAAAAAATCGAATTTTGCAGAAAAACATGGAAACTAATGCTAAAGTATTTTGCATTTTATGAAAAAAAATAATTTAGATGTTTGGTTTTGATTACGTGAAACTACTGTACAACTAATCTGAAACCTTTCTAAGTTTTTTTTTTTTTTTTTTAAATAAAATAACTAATACAGACTTCTTACCTTACATACGCTACATTAATCTCTTATGTTTACAGTAAGAAACTGGATTACCCTCTAAATTGGTCAAAAATAGATATATAACATAGTTTTCAGTGGTTGCTTTAAGATGTCATGCAGCTTTCAAAACAACCACCTGGATGGTAGGCAGACTGTTATTCACATCTTAACAACTGACTGCGTTAGAATAATTAATAACTGACATAAGCAAACAAACACCCACTGGATCATCCAAGATTTTCAGTATGAGAACATTCGACCTTTTTAATTATACTATAATTATACACAAGCATAGAACGGAGAAAAAATTAAGAAAAAGACGGAAACAATAGTTTTAACTCTCCTGTCGCCTCCCCACACGACATTTCCCCATCCAAGAAGTAGAAATTATCAGTTTAAACCTGAGGTCTGTACCAAAGTTTGAGATCAGGGAAGCCCGATCTTTGCCCCAGTGTTTGTTTGTTTTTTCGCTGCAATTGATAATAGCACAGAGCAGAGCAGGGGATGACTTGCAGTTAGTAACCTACGGTCAAATTGCAATTGACCATACACGTTTAGTGACTACACACACGCACATATTGACCGTAGACCCATTATTTATTTATTTATTTATTTTAACATACAATGTATGTAACTTTGACTCTGTAATGTACGACAATTAACCACAAAACAAGCTAGACATGTGTACAGACAGCAGGCAATGCGCAAGAAGCATACATAAGACTCAAGTGAGTGGTTTATTGTACTTTTTGTTAACACCCAGGCTTATTTTCACTGTAATTGTCGTGAAAACTAAGCGTAACACTAAATTAATTAAATTAATAACGTCACGTTTAAATCTTTTTTTTAAAACAAATTCTATCACACAAAAATTGTTTTCCAGTCTGACCAACACCTTTTTCAATATCAGATGAAAAAGACACTCCTGATTGACAAGGCAAAAAGCTAATCACACAGATTTTTAAAAACTCAAACCGCCCCGTGTCCAATCTAAATTCAGACGGGGCGGGATTGCTGAGCCAAAGACAGAAAACGACGGCAGCACAGAGAGGCCCAAAAGCCTGCAGAGCGATCTTGGGGGGGAAACGGTTTCGCAGCCAGAATAATCAGCAATTGTCATTATATTCAACCACAAACAAGCTGACGGGAGCTTTTTAAAAGGCTATAATTTAATATAAGTAACTGTTGTAAACCCTATGTGAGTTCCTCACGTACCTTAGTCGTTGTATTTCCTCGCTCGCTATGTTCTTAGTCACAAGTGGCGTGCCGTAGAACGAGCCGTGCGTCACTCACCGTTGATAGCGACATGCGTTGGGGGCGTGGGGAGCTTACTTCATCAGATGATGTTAGAGTGGGGTGGAAACCACTGTTGCCAAGTCCGCGGTTTTCCCGCGGAATTGGGCTACTTCAAAAACACAGCCGCGGGACATATTAATTGGTCGTATAACTTTAAAAGATTGAACCGTTTTCGTGTTTGCAGTATTGTTTGGGATACAGTTCCGACATTACTGGCCTGGTATGAATGTTGATTTGTCCCTTTAGAGCTTCCGTAGGAATTTGTTTATAGTTACGTGTGGATGAGCTGTACTGGGGTTTGTAGTTTTTTTTTTTTTTTTGTTTACTCACATTTATGCTAGGCATCTTTTATTACGAAAGCTTTTTTATGCATAGGCTTAGGTGTTAATAACAATAAGCTTGCTTTCAGTTAAAACAAATAATTAGGCTGTTTTTTAAGTGACTTTGGACTATAAACCCAGCAGGTGTCTGGAACCCTGGTGGAAACATCACTGTACAGCCAGAGTCTGTATTTTCGTATTTCTATCAGATGTGACCTTTTAGGTCTGGGAATGAATTCTCCAAAGGGTAACTAAGAAATAACTAACTAACTGATAATGTTGCTAATAGTACCTATACCTGGAAAACAAGGACCAAGCTAGGATTAAGCAAGAAATGTAAGAACATAAATGCAAAGCAAATAATGTGCAAGGAATATACAAGGATAAGGAGGGATGGGCATGCTTGGATGATGCATTGATGCAAAGGATGACTGCAAAGAATATGAAAGCATTGTGCAAGGTAGGCATTGCATCCTTCATTGTCAATGTATCATGCTTCCATAGTTCGTAAGCATTATTTCATGGTCTTGCTTGATCCTATCATAATCCTTGTAGTTTGTTGGCAAAGTTGTTTTCAAAGCTGTTAATCATGAAACATCAATCCACTTTTCAAAGAAATAAACAGTAAATGAGTTGCCACAATTGTTTCTTCTAACTTAGCTTGTGTTTTTGATACAAGTTAGAAGAAGTAATTGGGGCAACCTTGGCCCCCATTGGATTTACAGTTGTGTCTATTTTCTTTGTGCTGGGCAAGGTTGCCCCAATGGTTTCTTGAAACTTAGCTTGTGTTTTTGATATCTCCACTTTAAATGACTGGGCACTTTTGAGTGTTTTTATTTCAGATCAAATAATCTGTGTTCATTATAATTGTTTTACATTATACTTTAGATGCACAAACAACATAAGCGTAGCAATGATATATATATTATAGCGTAAAGTATTTAAATTACATAATGTGTTTTTATTCTGTTAGGTTTCAGTGTTAAACGCTTGATTTAAAGTGAAGTGAAACATGCCTATCTGTTTTCCATCCCTGCACTGCTTGGTGCATTAGTAAATGCAATATTGGTTTTGCCCACTGGGTGGCAAAAAATTGTGTCCAATGGGAAAAAAGCCAATGCTCAGAAATTGTTACAGTACACCAATTTTGGTAGTTCAGCTAATTTTTCTATATGCTTTTAAATATCATTAAAACTCTGTTGGTCTATTCTTGTTTTCATTTTTTTAAATATGTTTTTCTTAAGGATAACAGATTGCCATGGTTCAGTAATTTTCTTAAAAAATAATCAATTTGAATCTGATATTTGAAGACATTATATAGCTATGTGAGTGCAGCTCTGGAGATTGTAAACTATGACCCAAGTGTACCAACTATTTTTTCTAAAAAGAAATGAACAATTTTAACAGCCAACTTCCCACTAGAGTAGAAGCATAGCAATTAAGGTCCACATTGTTTTTGTTCTAAAATATATCTGAGTTTTCATTAGTGGGGCTATTTTCAAAATTGTCAATAACCATACATTCACTGCACAAAATAAGACACAATATAGAAAAAAGGAAAGCAAGGAAATAATACACAAGAAAGTTCTAATAGATCTGTTATTAAAATGTATATTTGATGTGACTGAAATGTTTTTATACCCCTTACTAACAGTTTGACAGTTATGCTTTTCTGTGACAATTATTTTCTCAGGAAAAATGACATTGTAATCCATTGCTTTAAAAGATGAAAACATGTAAATGTAGAATTGTTGTATTTTATGTTTCCACCCTTTCAAAGTTCAAATATTATTTTCTGAAGGAAAGAAGCAATGTTTGTTTTTTGTTTGCTCAAATAATTCAAATAAGTACAAAAAAGTAAAAAATAAAAGAATGATCAACAAAGTGGAGCCATTTTTTGTAAAGAGGATGTAAGCATTGTTCAGTTTCCCAAATTAATGTTTGTTTTGTCCACCTAAAATACTTTTCTTGTTGATTTGACTTATTTGCGATGGTCTTATACGTAAGCAAGTTCATGGAAATAGGCTGCAAACAGTTTTGTTTCTTCAATGTAGTTTGTAGTATCTGCAAAGAAAGAAAGTTGACAGATAATGGTTTTGTACAGTATAGTACTGAATTTTATTTATTTATTTATTTTTTAATTACCACTCCCTGTTCATTGCATCTAGTCCCGTCCGTTCCCCCCAAATTCTCAGGTTACCAATTAAAATTTTTATAGCACTAAGCTAAGAAATAGATAATTATCACATGCTGAGCTTCTCATTCTGAGCATGCTCTCCATCATATGCTCCTCCAATGGGCAGCAGCATCAAGCTCTTTCCTGTGACTTCCTGGAAGGTTCTGGCAATTGGAATGGTCCCTCCCACTCGAGTTTGGTCAGGTTCCATTCGAAACACTGCCAGTAACAATGATAAAACACAATGTTGCTCTACTTATCAAGTAGAACTATGATAACAGCATACCAAATAGCATCTAGAAGTACCAAGAAACGTATCTCTAAAACTTTCAGAGTTAAACTATTACTAGAGTAATGAGGTTCTTTATAGTCATTACTATAACCAACGTTCTACCATAAGTAAATTTTCGCAAAAAATCTGAAACCAAAGCCTATAACCCTGCTGGTTCACAAGGTAAAAAATATCTGAAACAAACCTCTCTTTACTGCTTTCTTCCAGCTTTGTTTGAGGATCATTGATACCAACTGGCCATAGTTTAGATCCAGAAATCATAGTCACTGTCGATTTATTGGGGCTTTTGAGCTGAGTAAAGACCTGGTTTAGATATTTGGAAACCTAAAACAATGACGAGCAAGAACAAAATCAGAATTGGTATAGTGTACAGAAGCAATGCATCATTAGAGTTCTTGCTGTAGAGGGTTACATTTTTCTTTCACTTCCCTGTCAGGAAACCTCAAATCAGCATCAAATAAATAATTATAAAAACATCCATATGTACAATTCAATAAGGCAGTGATTCCATCAATTGTTGATGTTGCTCAATGTGAGCTATGCAGTTTTATGTATGTACTTAAATGGAACTCTCTCAGAGGAGCACAGCACCCTTTCTGCCCTCTATCATGGCTTGACTTACACCTTATACTCTAATTATATGCTTCATGAATTATATACCAATACTATAAAGGGAAAATCACATGTATATAAAGCTTACCAGCACATACACCTCTTGGTGCTCATCAATATACTTTAAGACCTGATCTGGAGTAATGGGAATGGCCTCAGCCTTGAAAATTAGTAAGAAACTTAAAACTGAAAGTCTCATCTACAGAAAAAAAAAAAAAAAAAAAAAAAAAAAAAACCACAAACAAATCTGATATGTTAGATTGATTTAATCTGTATCAGGCTGATTAGTAATAATAAATCCAAAATTAGTGAACCATATGAAAAATAAATATTGTACCTTAAATATATCCTAGATATACTGTATTTATTGTTCTGTATGCTGATACTTGGTCAAAATCTAAATAAATTAATTATCTTTGTTTGTAATTGTAATGGAAATATTTGTATGAGACATTTTTCTTCATAAATATGTGTTTACTTCCCATTCCGGTCCTTGCTGGATATCCGACCCTGAGTTTACTCTGCAACCAATGAAACCAGGTGGGCTTGCTGGTGTTAACTTTGATCTGTTTAAACTCAAAATCACATTTCTACTCATGTTACTGCTGTTCTCAAATGGCTTTTAAAAGTAGTTTTACATTTCAGGACATGTTTAACTTTGGTCACTGTTTGGAAGGTCTATACTAGTCATCTCATATAATATTGGAAGAAGTTTGTTTTAACTGAATTTGATTTACTTTTACTTAAACCCACTGTGAAACCCACCTTGTATATATCCAGATAAAACTCTCAACACAAAGTAATGATTTATAAATTTATTACATTTGTTACATCATGTCAGTGCCATATTTGGTCTGTATTGTTAACTGAGATGTGAAATGCAGAACAACACAGGTTAATGACATAATACCATATAGACTGTATTTTATAGAACCATGATTCAAATTCAAGGGAGGTATAGTTTGTCAGGGGGATAATCAGGGCAAAGAGCCTCGGTAGATTTCTACAGAGGTTTTCCCATTCTAGAATATGCCATAAAAGAAGTCATTGAGTACGGTATACAATACACCTTTTGTGAACTAATGGCTGATGCACACAAAATAAAGAGGCAACCGTGCTGCCGTCTTCAACAGTATGGGAAAATCCAGTCAATTTGTGTCAAGTTTTGTTGTTGTTGTTGTTGTCGTTTTGTGATTTTTCATGAAGGTTAAGCCTAGTAGTCTAACTCAAGATATTTTTCTTGGACCTCTGGGGAACCTTAATGTGAAATTGTGCCTCCATAGTCATCATGCTATGGAGCACGTGTCTTCTGTTCACAGATTGAATTGTTTCACATTGGGTGTACTGCATACCATACATGGACACTGTGAACCATGGCCCTTGTCAATTTTGACTACCTACTTATATTCATCTAGGTTCTACACCATATTGTTTAGTTAATCTATGCTAGTCTATTCTATTCCATTCTGAGTGAGACTCAGTTATTTCTGTGGAAGTTGAGAAAGTTCATAAAAAAAAGCTGCAAACAGCTTTGTTCCTTGTATGTAGTTGGACCTAAAAAAAAAAAAAAAAAAACTCAAAACATATATACTGTTTTAGCCAAAGACAAACATTTTGTGAAGGCTTTCCTATAAAGCACATACCTGAATTAATTTAAAGAATAATGTGAAATGTACAATACAACCACACACATTTCGTGTCCTGCTTATACTTTTACTAAGATGTTCCTGTCCATTCATTATTGGTATTTAATGGTACAATTCTTTCCTATGATAAAATTCATTCAATGATTATAATTTTGTTACTTGGAGATCTGTTTCTTGTTTTTGAAAAAATAACTTTAGGACTTTTGACTAATTTCTTCTTAGCCAACCAGCATCTAAAACTATACCACAGTCAACCTGTGGCATAAATATGACATGCAGGGTAAAATGATCAATACATACAAAAAGAAAATAAATAATTCCAGGTGATCTCTTGCACCAAGGCTTTGTTACCTGCTCATTTTCTCATTCTGTGAATGTTCGCCATCATCCGCGCCCCCTATTGGCAACATCATGATGCTCTTGCCTGTCACGTCCTGAAAGTTTCTAGCAATGGGAATGCTGGATCCTTCACAAATCAGGTCAGGGTCCACGCCAAATACTAAAAACAGAACACAAAACTGAAAACAAATGCTTTTTCCGTAATTACAACAATGACACATGATAACAACCCAACAGTCTAAATGTGTAAAATAGAATAAGGGTGGGATGGAATGAATTGAGTGGTCCACCCTCTCATTTTACCTCAGATCAGGCATGCAGTGGCAATGCCAGGTCTGCTGTATGTTCTGCTCATTTTTTTTTTTTTTTTTTTTTTTTTTTATGCATCAGCTCGTCAAGACCTGGGGAAAGGCTACACTCCCCTCTAAAATGTAAAAAGTATTTCATGATAATTGAATGTGTAAATATTAATAGGACAGTTTCCCTGTGTATATTTCCAAGATGGCTGTGGATATCAAATTGCCTTATTGACCACTTTCAGACTTGCCTTGAATATAAAGAGAGAGACTTTCAATTGTGTTAGGGCTGTTGTGTTTGGATCTCTGAGTATTGAGGAGTTTGCTGTAACCAGACACTGAAGCTGTAACTAGCCTTGTGTGTGTGGGAGGGTGCAGCTGTTATTTCTACTCCCTCGTCAACTAAGTCAATCAAAAACACATAGAATAGGATAATAAACATATGAAATCATCTGAAAATGTAGTTAGGATATATTCCTTTACGATGAGAAGAATTAGTGCAGTAGTTATAAGCGCTGTGAAATATTACATGAAACTAACCTGTTTTTACTGCTCTGCGTCCAGCTACAAACTGAGGATCACTCACATTGCCTGCCCATGGTTTTGCCCCAATAGGCATAGTCACTTTCAGCTGGTTGGGACTATTTCGCTCGGCGAACACTTTCTGAAGGTATTTTGTGACCTGCAACAAAAACATTAACACCTTGTAAAGTCAATAGCAATGAACATTGAGAACCTGATAGCCCACCTATTTTAACATAATATTGAGATTAAAAAAAAAAAAAAAAATTATTTAAATAATAACCCTTTCACCACTTAAAACAATGTTTTACCAGTTTTAAGTCAATGGTCATTAATAATCATCAGAGGGCAGTTTATCTTTGAACTCTTTACCTCTGCTAATACACCTGCTATGTTTGTCCCATTCATTCCCGTTTAACATGGATTTTGAATAATGTAAGTAGACACAAATATGTACTTAGTCAACTCCATTTTATACTGACCTGTTTTTCCACCTCTGAAGGATCCATGTTAGGAACCTGACGAATTGAAAATTTTCCAATCACTTTTCTAGGGATAACAGTTTTGGTTCCAGTTTCAGAAAAAGCTCCCTCAATTCCATGGATCGACAAGGATGGATAGCGCCAACGGTGCTGAAGTATTTCTTCCTAAAACATGTACAAGTTCTGGTTACACCAAACCTCAATATCTTAGCTTGTGTATAGTACAGTTTAACTATCACATATGTGTAGTGTCGGGTCACATGAGCAAAATATGTATACAATCTTGGGTTACAGGTCAAAGTTAGATTTTCCAATGCACCGAGGAGTTACATTACATTGCAAATATGAAGTTGACATCCGAGATCAAATTTAGCAAATTTCAAAATGTAATCTTAGTAGGCATCTACAGTGGGATAATGAGAATGAACTCTACCATGTTTTTTTAAAAAATACAGCTATGGTCAAATAGAATTTAACTAATTTTGCTTCATGAAATCAAATGAAACCTGCTGAATAACATTAACATATTGAATTACATACCACTTTGCAGTTTTCCATATACTTAACTAAAAAAAAACAAATTGATGGCAGGTGTCCCATTTTTGCATTTTGAATATCATCATATTTGGGTCTGTCAAATCATTTTAGGAAGACAATGCAATTCAGCTCAATATATTACACAGAGAATAACAAATGTCAGACAATGTAATAAAAAGAACAAAAGAACAAAAGAAAGTTTACAAACGAGAGGAGGCCATTCGGCCCATCTTGCTCGTTTGGTTGTTAGTAGGTTATTGATTCCAAAATCTCATCAAGCAGCTTCCTGAAGGATCCCAGGGTGTCAGCTTCCAGACCCTCACGATTCTCTGTGTAAAAAAGTGCCTCCTATTTTCTGTTTTGATTGCCTCTTTGTCTAATCTCCATTATTGACCCCTGGTCCTTGTTTCTTTTTTCAGGTCGCAAAAGTTCCTTGGGTCGAAATTGTCAACACCTTTTAGAATTTTGAATTCTTGAATTAGGTTGCCGCGTAGTCTTCTTTCTTCAAGACTGAATAGATTCAATTATTTTAGCCTGTCTGCATATGACATGCCTTTTAAACCTGGAATAATTCTTGTCGCTCTTCTTTGTACTCTTTCTAGAGTAGCAATATCCTTTTTGTAGCGAGGTGACCAGAACTGAACACAGTATCCAAGATGAGGTCTTACTAATGCATTGTACAGTTTTAACATTACTTCCCTTGATTTAAATTCAGCACTTTTCACAATGTATCCGAGCATCTTGTTGGCCTTTTTTATAGCTTCCCCACATTGTCTAGATGAAGACATTTCTGAGTCAACAAAAACTCCAAGGTCTTTTTCATAGATTCCTTCTTTAATTTCAGTATCTCCCATATGATATTTGTAATGTACATTTTTTATTTCCTGCGTGCAGTACCTTACACTTTTCTCTATTAAATGTCATTTGCCATGTGTCTGCTCAGTTCTGAATCTTGTCTAGATCATTTTGAAATACCTTTGCTGCTGCAATAGTGTTTGCCACTCCTCCTATTTTTGTGTCGTCTGCAAATTTAACAAGTTTGCTTACTATACCAGAATCTAAATCATTAATGTAGATTAGGAATAGCAGAGGACCTAGTACTGATCCCTGTGGTACTCCACTGGTTACCACACTCCATTCTGAGGTTTCTCCTCTAATCAGTACTTTCTGTTTTCTACATGTTAACCACTCCCTAATCCATGTACATGTGTTTCCTTGAATCCCTACTGCGTTCAGTTTGAGAATTAATCTTTTATGCGGGACTTTGTCAAAAGCTTTCTGGAAATCTAAATAAACCATGTCATATACTTTGCAATTATCCATTATCGATGTTGCATCCTCAAAAAAATCAAGCAGATTAGTTAGACACGATCTCCCTTTCCTAAAGCCATGCTGACTGTTTCCCAGGATACCCTTACCATATAGGTAATTTTCCATTTTGGATCTTATTATAGTTTCCATAAGTTTGCATATAATAGAAGTCAGGCTTATTGGTCTGTAGTTGCCTGGTTCAGTTTTGTTTCCCTTTTTGTGGATTGGTATTATGTTTGTCGGTACCACCCCTGTGTCAAGAGACTGTTGCATGATCTTGGTTAGCCGTTTGTAAATAACTTCTTTCATTTCTTTGAGTACTATTGGGAGGATCTCATCCGGCCCAGGGGATTTGTTTATTTTAAGAGCTCCTAGTCCCTTTAACAGTTCTGCCTCGGTTATGCTAAAGTTATTTAAAACTGGATAGGAACTGGTTGACATGTGGGGCATGTTGTCTGTATCCTCCTTTGTAAAAACTTGTGAAAAGTAATCATTTAATATATTTGCTATTTTTTTTCTTCATCAATGATTTTGCCATTTATATCTCTTAGATATTTAACCTCCTCTTTGAATGTTCTCTTGCTGTTGTAATATTGGAAAAAAACATTTTGGAATTGGTTTTAGCCCCCTTAGGGATGTTCATTTCTATTTCTCTCTTGGCCTTTCTAACTTCCTTTTTGACTTGCGTTTGCAGTTCTGTGTACTCTTTCTGTGCACTTTGTTTTTGGTCCCTTTTTAACGCTCTGTAAAGTGTCTTTTATTTAAATGTAACGCTGAATAACTCCCTCTTTTATCAGTCCACATTAGAACCTAGGATGGAATTACATTATGTAGCACTCCCTGTCTTTTGTTATTTTATATAAGATATACTGTTTATTTTTTTCTCTTTTGAGTCTAAGTCATATTCAGCAAAAACCCTTAAGTGTTGAGCGCTCACATAAATGTGCCAAGTTAATAGTTGCTCTTATTTTGAAAGCACACATCAGTGAGCATTAACACTTGTGTTATTCCTAAATATGACAGTATGTATTTTAAAAATCACTTTATAACAGAGAAAAACTGGTTTCATAAGCAGTAGAAATACTACTATCAAAGTCAATTACATGGTAGAGAGCATAATAAGGATGCATTTTCATAATGATTATAGAGTGATAACACTTCAGTGAGTATTATATTTAGCGGTATACACTGTACAACCATATTAAGCATCCAAAAGAATTGCACACTGCAGCATTATATATCATCCATAATTATACAACTGTAAGAGACACACACTGTTGATTTTTTCCTTAGACATTTTAGTTTTAACGCAACAACAACAACCAAAATATAACCCAAAAAAAAAAATTACAAAAAAAAAAATTACAAACTATAGAAATTACAGTAATGATACGTAATACCTTGGTATCAAATAAGAATTTTGTCACACCAGAATCCTTTTTATGTGCTTCCAGATCAAACTCAATCCCCTGATACCTCTTCTTCTCTTCCTCTGTGAGAGGGGCGACAGCTTCATTGATACCAAGGACCAGAATGCGACCACTGGAATCCACAAGGCTGTCTGCAAGGACAAGAAGTGCAGAACTATCAGAGATCCAAGTTACAGCTGCTGTGTTTGTATTGTACATTTTCTTTTTCCTGACATTTGCCATTAGCACCACTAGAGGCTGCATGTAGCTTGTACCTCAATATCTACTGCTATGACCAGCTAAGCTGATTATGTTATTTGAACACTGAAACTGAAATGGAAATAAAGACAAAAGTGCAAATGGCATCAATACCTTTAGTCCTATTTAAAAAGTTAGGACCAGCTTAGAATAGATTCCTATTTACAGTGGTCCCCTGTGGAACAAGAAGAGTAACACCCCACTCTTTGAAAGTGACACTGTATCTGGGATCTTTAGAGTCCACGATGCAGACAGGTCCTTTGTTTAACCACAGTGTGTGCAGTGATGAAATGTTGATTTAGACACTTTATATAAAGTATACCTAATACACCAAACAAAGAAGGGATTATTACCAAGCAAAGCTATCAAGTCTGCCATTGCTTCGTGAATGGAACCACCAAAAACTCCAGAGTGCAAATCTTTTTTTTGGCCTTCGACCTGCATCAGAAAAGCCCAGTTACACAGTTCATACATTTCACGTATTCTGCAATGTGTCTGGATAAACTTGCCTTATCAGGACAATTATGACTATCGACACATAGTTTAGGAAAGTTATACACAAATGATGACTTCTCTTAAAACATCTACTGCTTTGTCCACTAAGCTCATAGGCAACGTTGTTATAATGGCAGTGTGGCAGAGCAGAGCTCTGCCCTTTATAAATTGGCAGGGATGGGGTTAAATTCCCCCGCCTGCCTGGGTTTATTGTGTTCAGGTGGCTGGGGTTGATTAGAGTAATTAACGATCAATCAGCACCCAGCCACCTGACATAAAAGGAGGCCTCAGCTTCCCATTAGGGAGAGGGTTGAGCTGGTGATTGTGCTTGCTATTTTTTTAGTTTGCTGTTTTGTGTTTTTTTTTTTGTATTTTCTGATCCAATGAAGGCATCGCCCAGCCTGGAAACCTTTATTTTTGCAAGTCTTTTTCTGTGTCTTTCTATAGGTGCTTAAATACCTTTGTTTTGGCCATTGTGCCCTTTTATTTTGTGCTTATTTGTAATAAAAGTATTATTTTTTTGAACTGCAGTCTGTCTCTGGGCCTCTATCCACTCACCAGCCTGTCAAAGACAGACTATATTTTGTAGAACATTCATTTTTTAGGTACAATTTATGGAATTATTTTGTTAGATACAATCACTTTAATAACAGTTTTTAGTTGCTTACATTGATTAAATGATTTGACAATCATTTCCTGTAGATAAGTTGTTTACGGCCAATGGTAGGTAAATTATATATTGAAAAATATATTGCAGCAGTGATATGTACAGCAGAGACTGCAAAAGTAAGTTAAAAGTTTTTCTACACTACACAAACTACTCTGTGTTCTATATCCTTTCAGCAAGTTACTGCTGTGAATACCTCTACAAAGAAGTAACAGTTCCCCCTGGTTCCATATGTGATAGCTGGTTTCTTGCTGATCCAGATATTGTCTGAGATGACTATATAGTCAACGTCAGAGAAAAAGGTCTTGTTCCGTTGCTCAGTGAGTTTATGCAGGCCATTGGATCCAGCCTCTTCCATGCCTTCAATAATAAACTTGATGTTCACTGGAATTTCCTAATGCAAAAGCAAGGGTTTGTTTTATTCTTGTATTACTACATGACACATAAAAATATATTAACAGGTTTTTTTATATTAATTTACCTGCTTTAGGGCTTGATAAGCTTCCACAGCATGGAGCCAGGCTAAAACTGGGCCTTTGTTGTCTGAAGCGCCACGTCCATACAGGTTACCTGGAAGAGAGTCATGGCTAAACACTTCAAGAAAACGTTTATAATATCAAAAAAAGGAAAACATCAGGCTCCTGAGTGGCACATCCAGTAAAGGCACTCCATGTGGAGTGCAGGATGCACCCTATAGCCTGGAGATCACAGGTTCAAATCCATGCTATGTCACTGCCAACCATGACTGGGGGATCCAAAGGAGTAGCGCACAATTGGCCAAGCGCCACTCTGGGAGGGGAGGGCTTAGGTCAGCCAGGGTGTCCTCAGCTCACCATGCACCAGTGACCCCTGTAGTCTGGCCAGGCACCTGTAGGCTTGCCTCTAAGCTGCTCCTCCTCCAATGCTGTAGCTCTGAGGTGGCTGCGTGTTGAACCTGCAGTGTTCAAAGAAGCAGGTGGCTGACAGCACACACTTCAAAGGACAGCATGTGTTCATCTTCACCCCTCCCAAGTCAGCGTAGGGGTGATAGCAGTGAGCTGAGCCTAAAAATAATTGGACATTCTAAATTAGGAGAAAATAATAAAAATAATTGGTGAAGACTAATTAAAAAAAAAAAAAAAAAAAAGGAAAATGACACAAAAAAATGGCACAGATGAAATTCTTTATTTAACCAGGTAGAACAGGGAGGGAAAATAAGAATTTAGTGTACACCGGTATTTACAGTTGACATGTGCTTTACTCTATTCATTGTAATGAATTTATCTCTCTAAGAAACCGCACTCGAAGGGTCCAATGTAATGATATGTGTAAAGTGATTTGCAGCTGCAGAACTGCCAAAAAACTTGTTTAGCTGGCATAAATTGGGATTTTAACGGTCACTAAAAAAGCTCCGTGTGTAAAGAATAGTTTTTCCGCTATCAAATTAGCACTTTGCCATCATTAATCCATATAAATGATTAATGATGATGATGTTGAAATGTATTCAAATTAAGAAAAGAGTATGGAATTGGGCGGGGTTTCAGAATACTAAGTGGGTGCAAACATTCTAATGATATTTAAGGATTTTGCCTTGCACTTGGGCAATTGCTGACCCTCCAAAAACTTTGTTCCTTCTCTGACAAGGTGAAACCATTGTAGAAGTGAGTAATTAAGAGCTCTATAAAACCACACAACTTCTGTATGGCTGCTGTGGTGCTGCCTGATATGGCAACTCTTGGCTTTTGTTGAGGACAGGCAGGAAAACCTTCAGAGGAGAAGGGCAGGACGGAGAAGACCCTGCATATTCAAACCCAGGGTCACTTTGTTTGGGATGGATTGTCCTCTCTGCTTGCCTCTCCAGTGGTATCAGCTGTGATGTGGATGGCAGCCCTCCTCCTGTTCCTGCTGCATGCCTGTGCTGTGTTGCAAGTTTTTCTTTTGTTCGCTGCCGCTGGTCCTGCCACATTTTCATCATCTGGTTGACTGTCCTCCTGGTAACACTCCACTATAGAGGACCATATGGCCTCTTTGGCTGGCTGAGGCTTTTCCAAATAACTCAATTTCACGTTGAGTGACCTCAACCGTAAGAGCTCAGCTCCTCCTCAGAAAAACATTTCCCTGTGCCAAGAGGACTTTGCCACCCTTCCTCTTACATATTTTTTTTTGTTTGATTTGATTTTTGTGCTCCACAAATCTCATACAGAGCCTACTTCTCTCTGAATTCCTAACTCACCTCACCTCTGGGCTGTAAGTGCGAATGCTAAATAGTCCGATGCACAGGCGGCACTCATTGCGACCCTCATTATCATGATTGCAGCTCAATATTTGTGCGTGTTGAGTAATTGGCATTGCTCTTAATGTGGTATAGTGGAGATGGACACACCCTAAGAATTTATTTTTGTTAATTCAATATATTTTTGTTAGGTAATTAAAAAGGTTTCTATATCCAGTATAGTGAAAGTTAATCTCATTATAGTACATTGGGTGGTCATTATTATCTCCAGCCAGTAGATGGCGTCGAGGGCTCTTGTAGTACAGAGTAGTGAAAACTGGGAAGGGGAAACTGCACCCGAGACCATGCTACAGTGTAACGTTTTCAGGTTGTGCCCTTATGGACAGACTGAGGCAGTGTTTGTAGCAAAAAACAGGGGTAACAGCCCATGTTTAGTGAGAATAAGGATAGAGGGGTGAAAGAGCACAGGGTAGGCGGAAGTATGGGTGGGAGGGCTCCGCAGCTAAAGCTCCTCTGGCTCATCACTCAGACTCCCATCTGGCTTCCCTTCTTCTGTCAGTCACTTCCTGGGAGGGGGGGAGGGTTTAATGGCACAACTGTAGTCAGGGCCCGTCTCACAGCTGACAGCAGTAATGGCGGTGGTGGGTGGGTGATTCTCTCTCACTGTTGTTTTCTCCTCATTCCTATCAGTTTGCCTGCCCCCCCCCCCCCCCCCCCCCCCCCCCCCCCCCCCCCCCCCCCCCCCCCCCCCCCCCCCCCACCCCCCACCCACCCCCGTCTCTTATATGCTGGCCCGTCCCCCTCTCGCTTCTCAGATCCGGTTGGAGGAGACCTCCGTGCAATCAACGTCCTCTCCGTCTGTCCAGCACTGAGATTCACGCCACCTCTCGAGGTCATTACACTATTGTTGATCTACTCTGTGTAAACAAAGCAAATGCCTCCTGAGTGATCATCCTGTGTAAAAATTAATACTATTTTGCTTTTGTGCAGGTATAAAGACTGTCTATTGGAGCAAAGAGCTTTTGTTTATTTATTAAAACATGCAACATTAAGCTTACATAAGCCGCAGTGCCTGGCCGCTAGGATTTTGCAGCCGCAATTGATTGCACTGAGCCTATCCTTAAATCAGCCCCAAAGAGAGCCTCCTAATACCACTCATCTGTTACTGTAGGAGTGCATCAGTAGGGTGATTTGACACTTACTAAGCTAGAAGTTTATATTTCCCTTCTGCTGAGATTTAAAAATAATAGTCAATCTTGTGAGTGAACAAAATATATACCCACATATCTATAGCTACGGCCAAATGTTTTGCATCACCCTATAGAATTAATTAATTTTTCTTCATAAAGTTGAATGAAACCTGCTGAATAACGTTAAGTTATCAATTTAATTACACATCGCTTTGTAGTTTTCCATATGCTTAATGAAAAACTAACAAATTGAAAAATGTAACATGTCAAAATCTAACATGAAATACTGTACTGTTATTATGACTTCTGGTAGACTGTTTCAATACCATTTTGTAGTTTCTTTGATTACTGTACCTGTTAAATACAAGATCTAAATTATGTCTGTACAGTTTTTTTTTTTGTTTGTTTTTTCAATTATGTCTTAATCCTAAAATTCGCTGTTGGTAAATGATATGTTTCTATAAGAAAACAGTATAATTTATATTTCAAAGAGAAGACAAATTGTGTAAGAAGAGAGAGCTGACCACTAATTTCTGTGAGTGTGTACGGGTCAGTGGTCCAGCCGTCTTCCTTCTTAGCAGGCTGCACGTCAACATGCCCGTAAATGCAGAGAGTGGGTTTCTTTGGGTCCTTCTTGAGTTCAGCTAATATTACAGGTGGCAGGTGAACTGACTGCCCATTAGACATCTGTCCAAAAAAAATAAAAAATAAAAAATACAGTAAATTAATCAGGGAAAGGTATTGCACATGTAAATAGTGTGTTTTTTATTTCTTTGTAAATAAAGTTTGTTTAAATTTTGAGTTTGTGCTAGATATGGCAGGGCTGGTAAAAGATTATCAATTAACCTTGGCCACCACATGCCAGTTCCTTTGTTCTTTGTCTACCAGCGTGAAACTTCACGACTGTGTGTACAGCTAGGGTGAGTGAAGCAAATACGTGACCACCGTGTTTAACCGGGGTCCTGATCGTAACCAAGGACCACCATGTGTCTAACTGGGATCCTTGGCGTTTATAACAGGGATTCATTTAGGGCATTTAAATCCCACCCAGTTGAATCAAGTGTGTGTCAGGGTGAAGGTTCAGGAAGCATTTTCAGCTGTTTTGTATTTATTATTTTGATTAAACTGTGATTGTACCCAAGTAGCCACCACCTACCACTGAACTTGTAAATGTTATAAATAATACCTGAGTGTCTGAGCGGCGTTTCCAACTGCACTTCCAGTCTCTCTACAAACCCCTGTAAACCCTGATTACAATGAGTGTTGCTTATAGAATTACTTGCAGTCACAACTTCACATTATACACAATGCGATAGACGAACTGGGCCAAGCTATTCAGAGTAGTAATTTGAAATCTTTTTTTTTTCACTCTTTTTTTTTTTAATTTAATCGTTGCCAATTATTTTTTTTTATTTTCTCCCAATTTGAAATGCCAATTATTATTTAGGCTCAGCTCACCGCTACCACCCCTGTGCTGACTCGGGAGCGGCGAAGATGAACACACGCTGTCCTCCGAAGCGTGTGCCATCAGCCGCCCGCTTCTTTACACGCTGCGGATTCACCATGCAGCCACCCAGGAGCTACAGCATCGGAGGACAACGCAGCTCCTGGACAGCTAACAGGCAAGCCCGCAGGCGCCGGGTCATACTACAGGAGCGCTGGTGCGTGGTGAGGCGAGGACACCCTGGCCAACCTAAGCCGACCTAAATTGCAGAAAGTGGTTACCTTTTGACTTCCCACATCTGCAAACTCAACATTTCCTCCCAACGTTTTGATCTTGTCTGCTGTCACATTTAGCATTCTAACCACTTCGTCCCATGTTTGGGGGTCACTGGAATCACTTGGTATAGCCACCCATTCCTTCAGCCTCTGCAATATATTAAGAAATTAGTTACTGGGTACACAGAACCATTTGCAAATAGTGCAAAACAATATTTGGGTCCAGTTAAAGTAAACAAGGCATAAAATCTGGATAATTTGTGTCACTACAGAAGTTATATACCAAATTCCCCTTTCTTTGAAATAGTGAAATAATGAATTGTGATTTGTGATTATGAACACATGCAGGTTTTCTTGGAATAATTCTCTACATACTGTACACTATGACAGAAGGCAAATTTACCAGCACATGAAACACCAGATTTACAATTTGGCACCTCATAGGACCTTTTCTAAAATATGAATTATCTTACTCTCTGTACCCTAGTCAGTTCCTCCCATTGGTTAGACCCACACTGCAGGGTATACAATTTTCCTGTTGCAACTTTATATTCCAATATTTCATCAGTTTGCTTAGCCAATCCTGACAGTTCAACCAGCTCTATAACACAACCAGTTACCACAATATGTCCAACGCTTGCTAAACTAGTTGTTAAGCTTTTCTTACCTGCACAAATTCATTTTGCTGCTCATCAATGTACTCAAAAATTGGATCCAAGCCTGAGCCGGACACCTCTGCGGAAATTTGCATCACCACTATAGAAATAAGAAGCTTTGCCTGCGAAGAGCAAAAGATGCATCAAAACCAGAATATAATGGCACTAGAATTCTTCTGTGTGTTTCATTTCAGCCCCTATGTTTAGTTTGTCCATCCTAACAACTAGAGGGGTCTGCAGAACTTTTACATTGACAGAAGAGGTTCAGTGTCTTTTCTCACCACAAAACAACACCCTTTTTTGCATCTGATTTTTTTCCCCACTGATTCTAAGAGAATGCTCAGGCTTACAGTTGACATAATATTTCAAGATAATGATGACTGATTTATGTGTGTTCCCCATTTCCTCAAATAATGTTTTATACATACCAATTCAACTTATACTGTTCTCTTTATTTTTATTATCTCACATAGGATTCCTGAGCTCAGAAGTAAACATTCCCTGAACATGCAGAATCATGTTGTAACACATTCAGTTTGGAGCAATACAAAATGCAAAGTCTACCCTGAAAGTTTTCTGAACTTATAATCAGCAATCTAAACCATTACAGTAGATGTTTTGTCACCACAAGTCAAATCTATGAGATGGTTTGAAGAGGTTTTGTTTGCCTCTTCAAACAAAAACAAAAGCAAATCTAACCAATCAAAAACCCTTGAGCTGTGGGTTCCCTCTTGCAGAACTTGATCTGTTTTAGGGCAGAGTGTTCAGGTTTTATGACTATGTTGTAATGTATTGCGGATCTGTAAAACTGCTTATTTTTAAAATTCAGCTGAAGCATGGTGCTATGAATACCACTTAAAAGCTCAAATAAGCAAAACAAAAATGTAAGCATTTTATTTTTCAAAATAGTAATTTATTTCCAAATTATTTTTCCAATATAACATAACCTTGTCTTTGAATTTTCTGGTGTCTGTGTTAATGATCTAAAGAGTGATTGGTTTTAATACCACCTCTATAAATACCTTTTCTGAGGTTTTATAGATTTTTTATTAGTAACATTGCTGAGGATGATTTTCTATTATTATTATTATTATTATTATTATTATTATTATTATTATTATTATTATTATTATTATTATTATTTATAGATGCATATGGGACAATGGTTTACAATTTCTTAATGCTAGTTAAGCTATCTGTTCTGGGTTGTAAAACAAAAGCCACATTATTTATCAAACCTCAGAAAATATTTAATACTTGAAACATAATTTTAGAGTAGCTTTTTATTGATCAACTATAAAGCAGAATAGATTGCTTAAGTATACATACAACTACGTAGTATATAGATTCTTCTGGCTTAATTCCCAGATATGTTTGGATAACTTTGTACAGCCAGTTGATTTTCACGTGTGCTGGGCACATTTTGGCAACTTAGCTTAAACCTTTACTCTTTTGACCCTCTGATTTCTGTAGTTTTGTTTACTGCAATTACTATAATATTGCTACAGAAAATAAAGCAAGGCCTATAAAAACAAATTTTTTCCTACCGTAAAGATGGTTCAGAAAGCACCTGTAGATTGATTTAGCATTTCTCTCTCAACAGGAATTTAATTAGTTTGCAACTTTCTTTTTAGAAAAATGTAGCTTTATAGGCATTTTTTAGTCAATAACAAGGTACAAAGAGCAATCTTCATGATTAACATTGCTGTTTCATGTAAGCTGAAGTCTGACAACTTCTTAAATCATTTGATTGGGTAAGCAAAAACTATATTCAGAACGTATTGTTACTGCCATGTACAGTTTACAGTACAATGATTGTGATCTTAGACAGTGAATCTGGTAGACTGGTCTCCTTTACCTGTAATGTAGATGTGTCACACCACAAAGAAATGAATTTAATCTGTGCGATTCACATAAGAATTACTCCACTTTCAAAAGTAATATTAGCAGTTTACTGGAAACATATTGTAATATTGTTATTGGTTTAACTATTCCAAGTTATGTAAATTAATAAAAGTACACTGTTTTCAGACATCTAATTAAATTTTCTAAAACAGCACTTTTCAGCTTAAAAGCATATGCACAAAGAATGTTTACAATCCATGTAACTGAGCTTAGCTTCATTAAATTGAATTTACCAAACATGAACTCACCATGGTCTTTGAGCAGAAAATTCCTGTAGGCTTTTGCATGGTGTGAGGCATAGTTCTAGTCTGGCAATCTCTTTTGTAACTTTTATTTATCTACCTTTTTTCTGAACTGCCCAACAAAGGCCAAAAAAATGCACTTTGAACTCAATAGAATGATGCCTGCAAAACAAAAACAGTGTAAATCATTACTCATCGGTATTTTAAAAGATTTTACAAGGACATCAAAGTGCTATCTGAAGCAGGGCAGCCGCTAGGTAAACTAACGGTGTTTGAAGTATGCCCCTCCAATAATGTGTTTATACTTACAACAGACATGGATGGACTGGCTTAGGGTCGATTAGATTAAAAGATCCTTATCATTTGAGCCACCCATTTACACTTACTCCAAAGTCAATCAGCTAACAGATGGTAAAGCTCTTCAATCAGTGATCTATTGTTTAATTTGAAAATGGATCAGAGATTCCCTTTAACCTGGTTGATCAATATGAGGTAAAGGACCTTGAATGTTATTGCTCAAACTATATTTAATCACTGTTTAAAATCAATCTGCCAGAAAATACGTAAATACAGTATTCATGCATTTTACATTTTTTCTGTTTGATGAAAGAAAATCTGTTCTTGTACATGCCCTCTGAATGTTGTCTGTCAATGTAGGCTAAAGGCTGCTACACCCCAGACGTGATACCACAAGCAGAAATGGGACAAAATTAATAGAACCTATACTTTTGATAAGTATCTTTCACAACACAGGCGACGTGAGAGAGACACCAGGGCAACGCTGGAGAAGTGTGAAATAAATACAATTGAATCCTATTCTGTGGCACCATAACTAGGGAATTGATCATTCAGAGAACAATTTCAATGCACGGTGTCCACCAGGGTGAAGCAATATCCAAAACGACAGAGGAAAAAATAATACTTGCCATTGAAAAATACCCAGAGCTTTATGACAAAGATCACTACAATTGTAAAGATACAGAGATGAATATATAGGGGTCCATTTCGAAGTGCCTGGATAAACTTGGTATGTATGATTTATTGCCATATATGTTAAAATACCGTCAGAGAAAACCTTCATAATTTCCATATCATGTTGATGAATCTTGATCATAGTTTTGTCAATAGCAATTTTTTTATAGTTTTATAGATCTGTCAGCTTCCAGACCTGTCTCATCGCATCTGTGTCGCTTCAGGTATGCACTGTAAGGATTTTTTCCTGTGTATTGCCCTGGCCTTGTAGGGAGTGCCTGGCTTTTCATAACTCAGAGTGCAGCTGTGACCTCGGGACAGATAACACTTTTGTTTTCGTATAAATTGTTTCTGCTTAATAAGCCTATGTACAAACCACAATCAAACCAATTGAAACACACTATTGGAACATGTATTTTTTTTTTTTTTTCTGATTAACACACACCTTGTGTGGGGCAGTATACGTATGCTTCCCATTTAAATGGTGAAAGAATTGAGAAATCATTGAAACTGTCTGTAAACATTGTATGATTTTCCTGTGTTTAATGTAATATCTGAATCAACACAAGGTTAATGAATAAAAATAAACTGTACATAGCTGGTGCACATCAGCCCTTTGCAATCACCAGTCTTGTTGTTTGACCTTGTGATGCGTGGGTATAGTGCTTTGCTGCCTGTGAGAGTTGAGCAGAACTTATAGCATTGTTCTTAAATGTATCTTCTTGTTATCTGGGTTTCTGCTGACATTGGTAAAGTGAAGAAATGCAAATGTATCTTTGAATGTGCTTTGTATCATGCTAGGGAAATAAGACGAAATTTGGTCAAGGAAATTGTGTAAGCTAGCTGTATATCTGTGCTGTACAAAGTAATTTCTTTGGTCAGGTTGGGTAAGCTCAGCCCAGAAACTTATATCTACACTGATGACGGCTCAGAAACTAACATCTACGTGCCATGCCAGCTCAGGAAAAAAAACAAACAACATCTCTGATGCCATGAAAGCTAAGTTCGGCTCAGAAACTCCTACACTGATGCCAGCTCAGAACACTATCCGATATGTGGGATCACTGATTTATCACCTTTGATTTGCTTTGTTCTTGCTTACATTTTGTTTCCTGAATAAATAATTTTTGATTAACTTTACCAGAAGATGATTAATTATTTTTAAGAAGAAATCAAACCTCTTACAGTATGGTCATGTTGCTGTGATATTATCTTGTCATCTGATGAAAAATCGCGTCTGGCGTGTAGTGGCCTTATGTCTATATTGTCTGGCTTGGTGTCGAATAGATTAAAAGATTCTTATCATTTCAGCCACCCATTTATACAAGCAGCACTCTGAACCCTCTTTGAACCAGTATGCATGCGCATAGGCCCTGAACTAAAGTGCATGACCTCAGACGATCTCTCCATGACAACCTCGCTATACACAAGGTGAAAAATTAATTTAGACTTGCATTGCGATTTCCTGAGTTTACAAATGTTTGAAATCATTTTTCATTTTATACTTAACACAGGCTCTTATTTGTGCATGTGACAGGGTAGCGGATGTGGTGACGTCAGGCCAGAAGCAAGAACAAAAACAAACACAAACACAAACATGTGACTGCAGGGCAAAAGACGCTTGCGGTGCTGTTTATTCATTTAAAGAACAAAAATACAATAAATATTTAAACAAAAACAAATCTCGACCACAATAAGAAAATAATTAGTCCAGGTCAGGCTGGGCAAATCGCCTTCACTGTTTCATAGGCACCAACTTTTCCAAATGATTGGAGGTGGTCGGTGCAACCCCTCAACCCCCCAACCCCATCTAACAGTACAAGAACCAAATCTCTTACATTCATGCTTGTGTCATGGTGAAAGTGTTCCTTCTCATGGCGCTTCTACTAATGAAGTCATTTGTAACTGCTTCAAAGTCCACTGATTCTAACTATGAATATGGAGGACAGCAGTGCTATTTAGTCTTGCTTGAGTTATTGCTGACTGAAGGAATGTTTTTAGGTGACTTAATGCAGAGAAAGAGTGCTCGCTGGTGGAGGTTGTAAGAAAACAAGACCTAATATTTTCTTAACATCTATTGAGACATGAGAGTAAACACGTGACTAGACACAACTAACAATTTCAAATCACAGTAATCAGGTTTTATTATCAACATACAGGTAAAATTGTACAGAGAAATTTACTACTGCTAGAGTTTATTAGCCCTGATACAGAGTAACAAATAAAGTAAAATACTTAGCTATTAGCTCTAGACAGTTGGCGCATGTCAGCCTCTCTCCTGTTTTTCCAAATGTGATTGAGTTTAACATTGTAACAATACATTAACCCAAACCCCATCCCAACCCACAATAGATACATATTACAACCCCCAAACTCTGCTGCACATTCCTCAGATGAGCTCATAAGATAAGAGAGAGAGAAGAGAGAGACAGACAGAGAGAGAGGGGCACACAAGCATGGAAATCAGACTACTATTGCATAGTATTTTCACCCTTTCCTAGCAACCATTACATTTATTGAACTAATTCAATTCAATTAAGAAATAGTTAGTCATTAAAAGGAACGTCCCGCTCCAGGAACCTACTACTATGGAAACCCTCTATACAGGTTTGGGATCAACCTCCAGTAAACTAACCTACCTTTCGGCTCCCAGGAAAAAAATAAATAAAAAAAATCACAATTTTTAATGTTCGTAAGCACCTTTCTCAACACGTCCTGTTACATTATCATTACTATTTAATTTGTTGCGCTGTGTGATAGCCATTTGAAGTTACTTTCGTTGCTGCCACTGGTTTAGTTCAGAGACATTTTCATCCCTTAAGCAAAATCAAAAAAATTGGATCTGTCATCTATATGGCCATGTATAGCTTGGCCTTGCTAAGCAAGATACATCAGTTATGTGAATGCTTTTAACACCATTTCATTTTTCCTGGCTTCACTTATCATTGCAAGTACATTTTGCGTGCCTGATATTTTACTAGAAGCTTCCCGGGGGCAGTCAGATTTTTCATGCTTGTGAAACCTTTCTATTGCATGAAATCATAACTATGGGACACGGTAAACCCAAGCTTCTCTTTAAAACCATCGACCAAATCCTACATCCAGCCCCCGGCAGATCCAACTTCCGTCCATCCTTCATTCAGCTCCTGTAGAGAACTGCATTAAACCCCTGCCTTTTGCATCTTGACAAATTCTGCAAAATGCCTTTCCTTTCTCATCGCCTTACTTGAGCCACTTGAAAGTAGAAATCATTTTTGTTGAAATGAGCGCCTTTCTTAGTTTTTGCTTCGCTGCTACTGCTGGGTTTTTCCGTCATCGTCCAGCTCACCAGCGGCTCGTTTTGTGTTGTTTTCAGTAGGCCTGTTAGTAAAATGATCTACAGATCCAGGAGTCTCATCAGTGTCTTGTTTGATATTGAACTTGTTTTCTGTACTTTACTCTCCGAAGATAAATTGGCGGGCACTGCACAAAACCATGTTTTTTAGCAGACAAGTACATTATAAAATAAGGGGCTGCATATAATGTGGATATGTAAATAAATCTTGTTTGCCTGCAGGGCGTATTAACTTCAACCACTGTCACGATCTCCTGCCGCTTGTCTCTCAGCTGTGAATGCACGCACCCACACGGCAGACAGCTACCCCGTCACAAGCATTAATACCCTGTATTTTTCTAAACAAGGGATTTAGTGGAGCTCCCTAAAAAAAGCTGAATCACAAAACAGTAATTGTGTGAATACAGTAATTGTTACAGCTGTGTATAATGGTATTTAAAACAAAATAAAGTTATATGACTTTTTATATATCCGCCTTTATTCTGCTCCCTCCACAATTGGATATGCGACGGACAACTGTGCATATAGAAGGCAATATTTTCTTCAGCATTATTGCTCAGAGATTGTCAACCTACCTATTATAGAACTGCTTCATTGACACTTCAGTACAAAAAGCAGGCATTCCAGGTTTCCCAGAATGCTTAGAACACATCAGCATAATCTGACAACAAATTCAATCAGCAAAAAAGGAGAGGAAGGAGCTCCATGTGGCATTCCTGGATTTGGTTAATGCAAGGTTCAGTGCCACATGAACTTCTTTGGGCAGCATTTGATTTTTTCAGCGTACCAATGACAATAACAAATTTAGTGAAAGCCTACTCTGGAGATTTACAATTTAGTTTTTCAACTTCAGAATTCAGCACTACATGGCAATGCCTAGAAGTTGGAATAATGGCAGGATGTACCATTTCTCCACTGGCTTTTACTATGACAATGGAAGTAATTATTAGGGCATCAAGATGGGTAGTGGGAGGAGAGCGCTTGGCTTCTGGAATGCGACTACCACCAATTCGAGCATACATGGATGACGTGACAACAATGACTACAACAGTAGCCTGCACTAATCAGTTATTGGTCAAATTAACCAATAACATTGAATGGGCATGAATGCAATTCAAGCCCACTAAATCAAGGAGCATCTCTATAATTAAATGTAAAGTAGTAGATGAAAGGTTCTACATTAATGGTGAGGCAATACCAACAGTGTCCAAGAAGCCAGTGAAAAGTCTAGGGAGATGGTACGACGGGGATCTAAAGGACACAGTTGGTGTGGGAGACGTTAGACAACAAGCACTGGAAGGGTTGAAGAGCACAGACAGCAGCGCTTTACCAGGCAAACTGAAACTCTGGTGCTTTCAGTTTGGTCTACTGCCGAGACTGCTGTGGCCACTGGCTGTGTACGAGGTTTCCTTGACAACAGTTGGGAAGCTGGAAGCTTTAATCAGTTCATACATCAGGAAATTGTTGGGAGTTCCACGCTGCCTCAGCAGAGTGGGACTTTATGGTAAAGGAATACTGCAGCTACCAGTCTCTGCTCTAATTGAGGAGTTTAACGCACTAAAGTCCGACTGGAAATGACATTAGTAGATTCAAGTGACAAATGTGTAAGGGAGGCAGCACATGTGTTGAAAACTGGAAGAAATGGACGGCAAAGAAAGTTGTGGAAGATGCTAAGGCTGCCCTTCGAATTGGAGATATTATGGGGAAAGTTCAGCATGGAAAAAGAGGTTTTGGTCTCAGTTCAGCTCCTCCTACATGGCATAAGGCAACCCCAGCTCAATGGAGGAAGCTGGTAGTCAATGAGGTGCAAAAGCAGGAGGAGAGGATCAGGTGTGTAAAGGCTGTTTCCCAGGCCAAGCAGGGAGAATGGATGAGATGGGAGAGTGTGGAACAACGCAAGATCGGCTGGCAAGACCCATGGACAATGGAACAGAGCAGGATCAGTTTCCTCATCAGATTAGCATATGATGTTCTCACCTCTGGATAGGTGAGGATCCCTCATGTCCTTTTTGTTCATTACCTGCAACATTAAGGCACATTTTGACAGGATGTAAGGTGGGTCTTAGCCAAGGACGGTTTCCTTGGCACCATGACCAGGTGCTGTGATGTTTGGCTTATTTTTCCACCACTAACCTTCGACCAGACATTGTCTTGTGGTCTGGATCAGCACGCCTTGTTCATCTGGTAGAGTTAACAGTACCATGGGAAGATGCTGTAGATGAAGCGTATGAGAGGAAGAAACTTCGGTATGCTCAACTAGCTGCTGAAGTGGAAGAGCAAGGATGGAGAGTCTGAGTTTACCCAGTGGAGGTGGGTTGTCGAGAATTTATGGCACACTCTACAACCTGGTTTCTCAGAGATGTCAGGTTCAGTGGCCAAGAGTTGCGTCGCATAGTGAAGAACTTATCTGAAGCAGCAGAAAGGAGCAGCAACTGGCTGTGGTTGAGACAAAAATATTCTGGCTGGTGATCTCAAGCACAATAGAAAGCAATGCTTATGTACAGGTAAGTAAGCTGGGCTGAGCTGAGTGGGGGGTGGAGGGGAGTGATGCTGGGATGCCAGAATCACTGTTCAGCCCTCTTGAGGTGTTGTGGGCTAGTCAACGGAACATCGAGGATGGAAGCTGCCCACTTGAAGACCCCAGAGATGTACCCTACTTAGCTCAATCCAGACGATTGTCATGCTGATGTGCTGGGGAGACAGCACTGGGTTGATCCACAGAGCCAGCATCGCAGCTGTTGTGTGTGTTGATGCGCTGGGGAGGCAAAATGAGCTGATCCCTGGAGCCAGCATTACACTTCAGCCATCAACACCAGACAGAAGGATATCTACATCATCAAATGGAAAACAAAGCAAATGGATGGAGATGCAGATGGATCACATTAGTTTACAGCAAAGCTACGTCTTAGTTGGTGCTTATCTTGGTGAGAGCCGAGTTCAAATCAGCATGAAGTTCAACATCTACTCTCATGTAATGGAAATCAACATTTTTTAATGCTGCCATAAAACCCAAGGTACATTAAAAAAACACAAGAGCCATTTAACAGTGTTTATTTTAAAAAGGTACCACATATCTAGCATTACACAAAAGTACTGTAGCCTTCCTCTGGACTTTACATGTAAGAAGTCTCCGTTTCTCAGTTGTAAACTTATGACTGATTAAGTTGTGAAACTTCATGCAGATAGGCGGCGAAGAGTTTTGTTCCCTCTATGTAATTATACCTAAAAAAAAAAAAAAAAAAAAAAAAAAAGATTTTTTTTTAGCAGAAGTCTGGAACTGGTTAATCAGAAAATTATGCCTAATAAAGCCTGGAGAACATGCAAATTCTTGCCAACATTGGCCTGATTCCACAGTAACTTAAGGCAAAATACATACCAGTAAACAAAATCTTTGACCCCACAGCCTGTGTATTGAATGACATTTTTTTTTACCTGCTCATCTTCTCATTTTGCGAATGTAAGCCGTCATCAAATCCTCCAATAGGCAGCATTATAATACTCTTTCCTGTGACATCCTGGAAAGTTCTAGCAACTGGAATGGTTCCACCCTCTCGGATCAAGTCAGGTTCCACTCCAAACACTGTAAGTAGATGTTGACATGGTTGACTAAATTGTCCCTTTCTTAAATACCCCTTTAAGAGTTAATATTTATAAAAGTAATTTGCAATACTTATTGTTCTTTACAGAATGTCTTATTTTCTTAATTCACAGTACGGAGTTGCTTAGTGACTAATGTCTTTTTAATCTATAGGTCATCAAATTGCTATCTGCCAGTAGTGTGCATACAGGGTAAGGTAATATGAGTCATATAATTAAACGTGGGACATTTCCTCAGAATGTGGTTGCAAATATTCTGGCTGTGCAATTATCAAACTCCAACTTTTGAGAGGATAAGAGCAGGGCTCTACGTTTAGATTTTTAACTACTGGCCCCTCGGGCCACTGGGCTAGTTTTTTTACTGGCCCTGATGCAATTTTATTTGGCCCAAAATATTTACATATTTTTTCATGGTTTTTATTTTCAGTACGCTTCTAACTGTGTGGTAGCCAAAGAGAGCTCATGTCTCAATAGAAAGTGGCTAAACGAAGCCTTTCAATATATGTTACTTCAGCCATTTAACATGTATATAGCAAGTGATATAAGAAGTACGGTAATCCAAACTTGGGTAACATTGAAATTAGAAAGGTAATTTAACAATACGATGAAAATAAAGATATACTAAATGTTAAGCAGAACAACACAGTAACTATAAGAAAAGGCAAGATACATGGAGTTCTTTTTTACTTCTGGACTGCAGTTCAATGTAAAACAACTACAGTTGACTTTCTGTGAATGGATGGAGTAACGTCAACATTTGCACTGACCAGTAAAAGTACAACCAGGTGTCCTTGTTTTGAATTATTTACAGGTTATTGAATAAACAAAGTAACTTGACTTCGATTCATCTGATGTCAGTACTTGATGGCTAGTTGTAATTAGTAATGTTAAACTATTGTAATGTTGGAATGTATTTTCTATTTTGGCCAGGTTACAATATTTACACTAAGATTATTTTTAAAATATTATTTATTAGATGTAGAATACTTGGGTTGCTATATTATAGGTGTTATTTTATTCTGAATACACAACACAAAAATTATTATTTGGTGGTTTGCGCAATATTATGCTACTGTTGCTTTAATTGGAAGAGATACGCGCTGTGATGTTGCTGCTCATTGAGTTCTGTCTTTTAATTCAGTAAACAAAAGGAAAAACTTGTGCCTAAGGAAATAGGGTACAGAGCGAAGAAATCTCGTCTTGGACATTGTTTGAACACTTTGTGAACCCAGCTAAACTTTACCGGCTTACATTGTTATGCTGTCTGCTTGTACACACGCATTTGTCTTTTACTCTTAGTGGCGTAAGGAACTAGAGTTTGGGTAATCGAATACACAAAAAGGTTGCACCCTGTGTACTCAAATAGGAAACCATTCGAAATTCTCATCCCTAATCCTAATAATAAACACTATTAAAACAATATTCATAATACAAAATCATAACAATCCTTCTCAAAGCGTTGTCGCTTGTGTAGCCTCTCCCAAGTCAGCGCCAATCTTGCTGAGTGATACCAGCGAGTCCTGGAAAGATTGTGAATGGCATTTTTGACCTGAACACATCGGATCCCAAATAAAAAAGTTAAGACAATTCAATTGCGTATCTGGGTATCCATCGGGACATCTTACTGTGAGACTGGATATGATGTAAACAAAATGTTGAATTCACAACAAATAAAGCTGCTGCTTTATCTGCAAGTAAACTGACGCCAAATGTTACTTTTTTTTCTCTGTCATAATGAAGCCTCCACTCTAAATATGCGTCTTCATTTTTTTTCATAATTACACTCTTTATGATTTATTGATTTCCACGCTTTCCTTTCGGCTTATTGGTTGCTTAGTTGTAGAAAACCCGATTTGTAAGATCTGCCGTGGGAACGAGTACCAACACAGCACTTCGGTACGCAGTCTCAGATTTTGACTGTACAAGAAATATGACGCGTGGCGGGAAAGTTAGGATTAGTTCTGTTTTTAAGAAATGGTTTGTAAATTAATTTTCAGCTTTTTGACACACTGGCCCATTTTCCATTTTCCTGGATTCATGAAACAGAAGCCATATACACTATATATATATATATATATATATATATATATATATATATATATATATATATATATATATATATATATATATATATACACACACACACACAGTTAAATGTAACCGGCCCAGTCGGGCCTGTGGTGCTTCATAACTACCGGCCAAACTGCGCTCTTTACTGGCCCCGGGCCACCAGGCCATGGTTAATGTCGAACCCTGGATAAGAGGATGCATTACAGAACACATTCAATAGTGTTTAGTGTTTACACAAGCAAAGTAAACTCGAATACATCCTCTTGGCCGGTTGTTCCACAATATTTGTGTAAGTGGAAACACACCCATTGTTTCAAGTACTTAAAATCTGAAAAGAAATGTATATCACAGAAATGCTTAGATTGCATATATGTGGCTAGTTGTCTAAATGTTTTAGGCATCCTGTATTTATTTAAGCAAAAATGCTTTCCTACTTTCAGAATATCCAGATATTATGGACCAGTCATGAAACCTATTGAAAGCTTTGGTGAATGAATTAAAGTTTGTTATAAACTCTTTTCAACAAAAGCCTACTGCCCAACCAGGACCGTCAGAACGACACGGAGACGCTGGCAGGCCAGGACTTGGGAAGCAACAGAACAGAAGTAGGGCAGCTTAGGGGATATGAATCCCAAAAACAGTATAGAGAGGGTTACATAGAGTAGCAGGTTCCTGGAGCGGGATGTTCCTGTTAGTGGGACTAGTGCTCATCATTTTGTGTGGCAAACTTTAATTTTTGTTTTATTTGGTTTTGTTTCTTTATTAAATGTGACACTAGGCCTACCGTTTCTGATACCCTAGTGTCATCACCTGCGTTGAAAATTTATTCTGCGTGCCTGGGTGGTGTATCAACATCAATACTCTGTGTCTGTCTCAGTGCTTTCCTGCTTTCACGTAACACATCCGCTGTTACAGTATACCTTTCTGGACAGCTCTTCTCCCTGCAACATACAGGGGATCACTGACATCAGCAAGCCACGGTTTGGCTCCAATAATCATGGTGACTTTCAGCTTGTTTGGAGTCTTGCGTTTGGCAAACATATCATTTAAGTAAGTGGTCACCTACAGTGGCAAAGCAAAAATGCGTATATGTTAATTTATCCATCACTTCAAACACTGAATCAAAAACCTTGAGACAAACCTATAAGAAACTGACGTTAAGTAAGAAAACATTCCAGGTAAAGCACAGATTAAGGCATTGGATGAAATGTTTAACTCAATTTCTCAAGATATATGCTAGACACATTAAAATGACAAACTGCAGTGTGCTAAACAGATTGTCCCTCCACTAAGTTTAAGAAACAGCTGTCAACAGACATAAGCTAATGGAGGGGTGGAGCGGAGAGGTCGTGGAAGACATGTCATGGACAAATCCTTCAACCAGCTGGTTTGTCTAATATTAATGGAGCATCAATGCTCCACTATTTACACATATTCTTTTCTACAGACAAGCCAGTGATGGAAAGGCTACTTGTATTGTAACCGGTTCTGTTTTTTTTTTGTTTTGTTTTGTTTTTTCTTTGTAAAACCTTGTTTAGATGTGTTACTAAATCTGTTCTTTAAAAGGAGCAGTTAGTGATTGTAACTAACAAAATAAAAGCATAAACCAGCTGTTTGATTTCAATTAGCTACATGTGTCTCTAATGTGCAGTTTAAAAAAAAAAAAAATGTTATATCAAATATATATTTAAATTTTAAACTATGATATCTGGTACTACATTAGATTAGATAAAAGAAAGTTATCAGTTCCTATGTCTAAGTCTCAGGAGAGTTACACTTGCACTTCCAAGATCACTTCCCTTCAGCAGTGTCTTCTGAGTCAAATCATGTTACTGAATGAAAACATGTCCTTCAAGGAGGGGAGCAGCTAGTTGGTTTTAATAAAAAAAAAAGGGGGTGGAGAAAATTCCAGGACCAAAGATATGCAACATTATCTGAAAGCATGGCTTGCAAACAGAACTTTTTAACCAGATATCTTGTTTTAAAAAAAAAACAAAAAAAACAAAAAACAAGTTTAAGGGTTTCTTTCAAAACTGATTTGAGATCTATATATCGAACATAAGTGCACAGATAAGAAGTACGGAATTAGTAGCTACATTAATTTTATTATTATTCTAAGTAATTACTTTTCTTGCTAGTTTAATTTTAATTTTTTATTTTTTTATTTTTTTACTTTTCACTTGTTTAAAAAACAAAAAGATGCAAAGTTTTCTCTACCTGTTTTTCCACAGTTGCGGGGTCCATATCAGGGACCTGACGGATTGAGAATTTTGCAGTAACTTTTGCAGGGATAACAGTTTTGGAACCAGAGGCAGAGAAAGCACCTTCAATTCCATGGATAGACAAGGAAGGGTAGCGCCAGCGGTGTGAAAGTATTTCTTCCTGGATGAAAAAGAAAATAAAAGATATTAAAAACAAAACTACTGAACCTAGAGAACGAATTTTGAGTTACTGAAGGACTGGAGATTTACCTTGGTATCATACATAAGACCGTCTGTTCCAATCTTATTCTTGAAGTTCTCTACGTCAAATTCAATTGCCTCATAGCGCTTCCTCTCATCCTCTGTGAGCTCAGCAACTGCTTCATTGATACCAGGGATCAGGATGTGACCACTGGAATCAATGAGGGTGTCTGCAATAACATGCTGGTTACAATAGCAGTGCGGGACAAAGCGAACTGCGATTTTATATAGAGATTTTCCATTTACTGACTCTGTTGCCAACGTTTCAGAGAGGCAGAAGTTACAGCTGCACAGCTCTAGTGGTCTTTTCTAAAGCCACCTCACTTCAGAAATTCAAACTTGTGCTTTAGAATAATGGATACATATCTTTTGAATTAAAATGCAATACTTTCGGTTTATATAACATTTCGATAGATATTTAGATGTTGCGTCTCTGGAGCTAGACTGCCACATTTGTATGGACAGAAGTTAGACAAGAAAATGGATATACCTGCAATATGTATTAAACTCTTCTGAGTAAATGAGCTGCCACTCGTCTACCTGATTGAACTGCCATTCGTTAAGCAATACAAAAAAATCTGCATCGCTCGGTTATATCAGTTCAGTCACAATGCGCAGCCGATTTATTTATCAGTTATTGTGTATCCAATATTACTGACTTTGCATCTAACAGGATACAAATAAATAGTTCTAATACTGTACATTTTTACAATAGGGCTAATTATGTTCCTAAATATTTTTGGTGGGATATTTATACATACTGGTAAATTAATTATTTTAATTACATGTTTATACATTATACAGATCTACTGTTGATATGGTACACTACCTAATAGGCCAATGAGGTCAATCATAGGTTCGAAAACAGAACCCCCATAGACTCCAGAATGTAAATCCTGTTTAGGACCTTCTACCTAAAAAAAACAGAGATAAACATGCATTTTATACACATACAATGTGAGTGAAACTGTGCACAGTGGGTCACATGGATGGATTTATATTCATAACATAGAAGTAGTGTTCCACATTTTTGGTTTTTATCTTTAAAAATTAAAAATCCGGGAATTTTTCAGAGTTTACTTTACATATATTAAAACAGGGATAAAAATCGGTAATAAATAGTTTTTAATGGAAACATCAGTAAAAAGGTGGTGGGGGGGAGAATCTCAGTATACACACTTCACATGTGTAATATGATGTGTTAGCTGGTACTTTGTGTATGTTTGGGCAATCGCTGTGCTGACAGAAATAGTATCTACAGAAGGTATGAACACGACATCAGCACAAAACAAGCCAGGTTTATTCACCTTGAAATGAGAAAAATAAAAGAAAATTGACAGAACTGGGTGGTGCAAGCCACCGGGAGAAGCGTCAAATCACACTGGACATTTCCATCAATGAGTTCCACAAGTTTACCAAAGCATCACCATTTTCTGTCAAATATTTATGATTAAGATTGGCGGTGTTAGGCAGTGTTTCAGCTGATGGACAGTACCGTCGCATGAAGTCACCAATACATACCTCTCTGCAGTCTGCAATAAACGGTGGCTGTCCAGCAAAGCACAGCACTGTGACAAACTCATGAACACCGTCATTCTGCACTCTCTTTTTATTAAAGCGTGTGTAAAAGTTTCATCAACTGATTACCTTTCTTTCAGTTCACTTTATTGTTTTAATTTAATGTGTCGCATACTTTTCTGTATGTTCTTTTATTGTCAATGTGAACATGTGCCTCAATGCAGCAGTATTTGCAGTCCTATGCGTCTTGTGCCTCATCTGACCCACTTCTGTTATTTTTGCATACTTCGAAGCATTTTTTTCTTTTAAATATTCATAAACTGATTTACATTTTCTCCCCATTCTTCATCCACTAAAAATATAATATTTTTGTGCATTTCAATTTAGTTTTTGATCAAGCTAGTAGTTACCACGCCCAGCATTTGCCACAATAATCAGACTGTGTTTGTGAAGTGACAGAGAACCACAGTTGAACATTATTTGATCCTCTGACATCTAAACGTCTGCTGTATCCTAGGATACAGTGTAGGTCTGCTTATTACAGTGTCAGAGTCAAACTAAAACAGCATTTTAAAGAAAATATTGTGTATTTCCTAGAAAAATAGTACCAGGTAAATGTTGAATAACAGACAAAGCGGGTATAAAATCAGTGAAAACCGACATCCTGTTAAAAAAAAACCCTATTATTTTTCGATAAAATTCGGAATAAACAAGAAAAGCGGAACACTACATATAAGATATAAAAATAAAAAAAACATATCATACAGTGGTCTATAGTTTTCACTGCAATTTCTTTTTGGAAGGATGTTAAACATAGATTTTCTGCACTCTATAATGAGTGCTTTCCTTTACCTCAGCAAAGAAGTAGCAGTTTCCACGAGTTCCATATGTAAGAGCAGGCTTCCTGCTAAGCCACCCACAGTCTGAAATGATGATGTAGTCGACATCAGAAAAGAAGTCGTCTTTTTGTTTACTGATCAACTCATCCAAGCCGTTTGATCCAGTTTCTTCCATTCCTTCAATTATGAACTTAACATTTACAGGAAGGTCCTAGTAGTTAGACAAAAAACAGCTCTCACTACAAGATTCTCCTGTTCAAGAACGCTATGTACAGTCTACAAACATAATTAAAACATCGGCAATGTGTCCCTCAGTTTGCCGATATTTTTTTTATAAGAATGTACAAATGAAAATTTATTTTTTTTTTAAACTGCATCACTGTGTTGCAAGTAAAATTTTTTCAGTGGACAAGACAGCTTATCTGACAGACTTATATAAAGTGATGAGAGTTCAATAGGCAGGTACTTCCATATTCATGACTGCACAGATTACTGATTTTAAAATGGAATGACTGTTTCCCTGAGGGAGACGCTAACGAATGAAGAACGGTGCATCTAAAAACTAAAACGTGACACTTACCATGTCCAGTGCCTGATAGGCTTCTACTGCATGTATCCAGGCAAGAACTGGAGCCTTGTTATCAGATGCCCCTCGTCCATAAAGATTTCCTTTTGGGAACCAGAAATAATCAACATGGAATCAGATCTTCTGTCCCAAATCAAGCCAGTTCTGGGACAGTATATTCCCACAACAAAACATAATATAACATACCATTAATTTCAGTTAAATTGTAGGGCTCTGTGTCCCATCCGTCCTCCATTCTAGCAGGCTGCACATCAACATGGCCATAAATGCAGACTGTGGCCTTGTTCGAGTCATTACCAAAACTAGCAGTGACAACCACTGGAAGAGGAATAATCTGACCATTAGGAAGCTGTAAGAAGTAAACAGTTAAAATGTGGGTAAATAAATCACAGCACTTCCCCTTTTAAATAATGTTTATCTTTCTAAAATGGTGGTTTTGACATTAATGGAGAAAAACAATGGTACTGGCTATCACCAGGCAGACTGAGCGATGTCCCATGCAGTTTTGCAACCCCAGGTTCTGTGATCTGAAGTAAAAAGAATATTTCACCTAATGATATCAGCCGGATTCAAAACCCTGGCCATAAAAGGCCTACTTGTGAAAGATGGAAGTTGCACAGTAAATGGAATGTTGAGCTCTTCTTTGGCAAAGCTTAAATACATGAAAACAGGGCTCCTCAAAAATCGATGTTAAAATCAATAAGCTTTTAGTTGTACCTCCTGATTACCAATGTCAAACCGGGTTGTGTGTCCTTTCATATCATTAAACTTGTTTTCGGTCATTTTCATCATTCTCATTAATTCGTCTCTCTTCAGTGGATCACTGGAATCGCTTTCCACAGCAACCCAATCTCTCAAGGTCTAGGAAGGAAAAACAAACAATGCAAGCCTGGTCGATCTCCTTAGCCAATCAGGTTCACTGTTCAAATGTCATTATCCCACCAGTGCAGGCTGCTAAGACGGTTTAAGGGGGGTTTGCTACAAATGTTACTGTGCATCTTTTTCATGCATACATACAATAATTGAGTATACTTCCTTAGAATTAAAGCCCCCAGTCAGCTCTGGTTAGTGGTCAGTAGAACTATATTTTAATGTTATGCTTACCAATTTTTATTTATTTATTTTTTTAGTTGTCACCAATGGTTTTTTACCCCAGTTTTCTCCCCAGTTTGGAATGCCCAATTATTATTTTTTATCCCGGTTCACCACTGCAACCCCCCCAGTGACTCGGGAAACACGGGTCCTCCGAAACGTGTTCCTGCCAATCTGCCATTTTTCGCACTTCGGATCCACAGTGAAGCCACCAGACCTATAGTGCCGGAGAACAACACAGACCGGAATGGCTCCGCTGCAGAACCGCAGGCGCCCTATCAGCCACAGGGGTCGCTGGTGTGAGGTTAACCGTGGATTGCCCTGCCGACCTAAGCCCGTTGACCCAAATCATTCCATTTGCATATTGTAAAAAAAATAAATAAATAAATGGATTATTATTATTAATGTTGTTGTTGTTGTTAGCCCGGAAAAGCATCAAGTACCAAATATTTGAATTTTATATTACAAGAAAAAGAAGAAGAAGAAAAATCCTAACAACAACAATGGGCTTCCCAGCCATTCTGGTTTGGAAGCCTAACACAACTCATAATAAAAATTTTAAAATCCTAACAAGAACAATAGGCTTCCCAAAGTTTTGCGTGATTTATTAAGAATAATAATCATACATAATAATAATAATAATAATAATAATAATACTTCAATATAATGTTCATTTTCTTCTTAAGTTCTTTTTATTATTGTTGTTGTTACCCAAACTACCTTGTATGTTGTCGTAACCTTTTGGTGTCGTAACCAACCGTTGAAAACAAAGATGAGAAAATATAATGAGACCTAGTCCAATATTATTATTATTATTATTATTATTATTATTATTATTATTATTATTATTATTATTATTAATAATAATAATAATAATAATAATAATAATAATAATAAACACATTGCTAGAGATATAAACATAAACTGCACATCTTACCAGTACATAATCTTCTTGGTGGCTATCAATGTAGTTTTTCAATTCATCCAAATTAAACGAACAAACGTGGGTACAGTGAAGAAGTAACGAGAAAACCACAAGTTGAATCTAGGCAAAAAAAAAAAAAAGACAAATACCATATTTAATGGTAGATCATCATATTGTAATTAATACACTGTAAATATGTTTCTACTGTATTTGCTCACATTTTAAAATCAAATGTTTAAGAATTAAAAATAAACTTTATGCAATATATTTTAAACACATCTAAGTGTTTGACCATAAACTTTAGACGCCCAAAATAAGCATTATATTAAAGTATAAATACAAAGATATATAAATATATCACCTATCACCATAAAGATCCTATCAATTCATGACAAACTGTCCAAAAACATATTTTATTGAAATGAGTAAGTTATGTTTTTAAACACACAGAGCGTTTACATAAGCAGTTGTATAGGGTTTGAAAAAAACAACAACTATATCATACAACAGTAACTACAAACAGTCACTTACCATGGTAATACAATGACACCTTCAAAGGTGTTGCTTTTTCTAGTATTGCTGGATGCCTTATTCGAACTTTTCGTTTACTCACTCTTCTGAGTTGTCTTACAGTAATCTTTTATACTGGAGCCTACCTTCTAAACGAACTCCTCCCCCACCTTGTACGATCACGTTCTTTTCTATGACGCGCTGTTGGGGGCATACACTACACACTGAAATTGCATGCGGTACACAGTGAAATGTCATACACTACATAGTTACTACATATGCATACTGAATATTGAAACCTCATACACCATATACTGAAATCGCATACGCTACATAAGGCCTTTTTCCATCCTACTTTTAACATCGGTAAAACTTAAGCGAATAAGAAAATACACGCGACAAACTGTGGAAAACGGTTTAAGTCGATGGTTAAAGGGGTTTGTATTTATTACTTGCACGGATATTTTATTTGACACTTGCATGTTAAACCGTAACGAGCGTATTCCTGGTCTTAGCGCCCTTCTGAGCTATAACAGTGACGTCATATTGTTTAATGCGCATAATGTGATGATAAAAAAAAAAATAAGTAGGCAGACGTGGAGCAAACAAGAAACACGATTCTTTTTACAATTACTGACAAACACGGTGTTGTCTCTGCACTTGATTTGTTTACGTTTTAAATGGAACGTTTCTACCCATTCATTTCAATAAAAAAAAAAAAAACAAGCAAAGAACACAACAGCAAGAAAGATGATAATTAAAAAAAAAAAAATATCAGTAAACCCCCCCCCCCCCCCCCCCCCCCACACACACACACACTGCAATTTCTAAATGAAAGAACTGTCAGCACTGTTTTGCATCATTTTGGATGTAGCAAATAATAACACAAACTGAGAAATAATGGCGAAATTTGTTAATCATTTTATTCTTTATTCAGTAATTATTTTCTCCCATTTTAAAAGTGGGCTTTGATTGGCTGATTTGGCACCACTAGCCTCCTCAAGTCGCCACTGGTGCGCCATGCAGTGGCTTGAAACCTAGTCTCCTGAAACCACATTCCAACCAAAGTGGCTCTGTGTTCCCTCAGCTTTAAAATTAAGATATAGACACACGCACGCGCACACACACACACACACTTTTTAAATGGCTTTATAGTAATCAACAGTTTTTTTTTCTTTCTTCTTATACAATTTAGTAGTATGCATCCTCGTACACTGTGCTACACAAAATTAAAAGACTTCTAACAAAAGAGCAGAAATAGAATAAGCAACCTTTAAACTAGTGGGAAACAAGTGAAAACAATGCTGCAGGTTTTACACCTTTACCTGTGTAAGTACCTTTTACGCAGCAACATTTATTCATCAGCGCTGATTCTGAGCTCAGTTTCAGCTCAAAATCTGACCCTATTTTGATCTTGCTTCAGACCAAGATCAGAATGATTGAACGTTTTTTAAAATGGACCATGCACCATCAAAATACATACCGGTAACTGAAACCTTAAAATAGAGATAACATCGGTAAAACATTGTTTTTAATTGAAATATCTGTAAAAACTGGGGGGAAAAAATCTCAGTATACACACTTTACATGTGGAATATGATGTGTAGCAATTCTGGTTTCTGATTAAGTTTAATGTCCCTGGCATGTCTGATAAAGCAGAATCTGTGCAACAAAGACACATTTTTCCAAGTTAACAGGTACTTTTCGAAAGTTTGGGCAATCACTGTGCTGACGGAAACACAATCTACAGAAGGTATGAACATGACATTAGCACAAAACAAGCAAGGTTTATTCTCCTTGTAATAAAAAAAAATAAAATAACGTTGAAATAACTGGGTGGTGCAAGCCATCAAAAATCACACTGGACATTTCCATCAATGTGTTCCTTGTAAGTTTACCAAATAAAGCATCACCATTTTCTATCAAATATTTACGATTTAGATTGTCAGCATTAGGCAGTGTTTTAGCTGATGGACAGACAGTACCGTCACACAAAGTCACAGATACATACAGTGCCTATAGAAAGTCTACACCCCCTTGAACTTTTTTCACATTTGGTTGTGTCAGTGCCTCAGAGTTTCATGCTTAAATGAGGATTTTTTTCCACTTATCTACACACCATACTCCACACTGTTAAGGAGAAAATAGGTTTTATTAAAAACAAATTATATATTAAAAATCAAAACTGAAAGATCATAATTGGATAAGTCTCCACCCCCCTGAGTTAATACTTGGTGGAAGCACCTATGGCAGCAATTACAGCTGTGAGTCTATTGGGATAGGTCTCTACCAACTTTGCACACCTAGATTTGACAATATTTGACCATTCTTCTTTACAAAACTGTTCAAGCTCTGTCAAGTTCCTTGGGGCGCATTGGTGGACAGCAATCTTCAAGTCATGCCATACATTTTCGATTAGATTTCGGTCGGGGCTCTGACTGGGCCACTCAAGGATATTTACCTTCTTGTTCCTTATCCACTCCAGTGTAGCTTTGGCTGTGTGCTTTGGGTTGTTGTCATGCTGAAAGGTGGACTTCCATCCCAGTTTCAGCTTTCTTGCAGAGGGCAGCAGGTTTTCCTCAAGGATTTCTCTGTACTTTGCTCCATTCATTTTCCCTTCTATCCTGACAAGTGCCCCAGTCCCTGCTGATGAGAAACATCCCCATAACATGCTGCTGCCACCACCATGCCTCACAACACGAATGGTGTTCTTTGGGTGATGCGCTGTGTTGGGTTTGCGCCAAACATAACACTTTGCATTTAGGCCAAAAAGTTCAATTTTAGTTTCGTCAGACTACAAAACTTTTTGCCACATGGCTACAGAATCTCCTGAGTGTTTTTTTGCATACTTCAAACAGGATTCAAGGTGGGCTTTCTTGAGTAATGGCTTCCTTCTTGCCACCCAACCATACAGGTAAGATTTGTGGAGTGCTTGGGATATGGTTGTCAATCTTTGACCAATCTTGGCAATAAAGCCTTGCAAAGTTGCCATTGGCCTCTTGGTAGCCTCTTTGATCAGTTTGCCTCTTGTTCGGTCATCCAGTTTGGAAGGACAGCCTGATCTAGGCAGGGTCTTGGTGGTGCCATAAACCTTCCACTTCTTAATAATCGTCTTGACTGTGCTCCAAGGGATATTCAAGCCTTTGATATTTTTTATACCCATCCCCTGATCTGTGCCTTTCAACAACTTTGTCCCAGAGTTCTTTTGAAAGTGCCTTGGTGCTCATGTTGTGTTTTTGCTTTGAAATGCACTACCCAGCAGAGGGAACCTACAGGAACTGCTGAATTTATCCTGAAATCATGTGAATCACTACAATTTAACACAGAAAGGTGATTGGTTACACCTGAGCTAATTTAGGATTGCTATTACAAGGGGGGTGGACACTTATGCCATTCTACACTATTTGTTAAAATACATTTACATTACTCAAATTGGTTCCTAATTTTGTATATTCATGCTTGTCTACAGATTTTCTTGACAAAGGGAGCTTTGTCAGCAGCATTCTTGCTCGGTCCTACTAATTACCACAAAGTACCAAAAATAATCTTTAAATAGCATAAACAACAATGCATTTGTGTCATTTGAGCCGATGTACTTTATTGTGTTTCAGTGCGGGGTTAAAATTCCTCCCTGCTAAAACCACGTGAAATTTTTGTAATTGTTAATTGTTTTTATTGTTTAGTTAATCCCCTGCACCTTGTGCTAATTGTAAATTGGAGAGGTGCAGGGTATTTAAGAGAGGCAGACAGTTTGTTCCTGGCTGCTGAGTGGAGAGCCTGACTGTTTGTGTGCGAGAGCAGTCGTTGCAAAGTAAGTCATTGTGTTTGATTTGCAGGTAAATGGGTTAGCTGGCCTGCGTATTAGTCAGGGACACATTAATGTTTAGTTAGAGCTCCAGGAGAGAGCTAGGTGTTTGTTTCTGTTTTGTTTGTTTTCATTCTGTGTTTATTAAAGTGCGCGTCAGCGCTTTAAAAATCCATTTCCGTGTCCTTGGGTCTGCTTTTAAAGGGGCAACAAACTCAGTTGCGAGGATCTTTCACAGTATACAGTATAATCTAATTACAGGGCATTGCAGATTTACCAGCCTCTGCAATGCATCAGCTGCTTCTTTTGTTTAGTTAGTCATTTTTTAAATGATTAACCTACAGCAAACATGTTCAGAGTGTAGACAAAATGTCAAGGAAAATGCTAAACGTTACACAGTATCATTAACTCTTCAGAGACATAAATACATCTTTATTTTCTGTATACCTGTCTCAGGAATGCAGGAATAACTGATCAATAAAACAGAATTAGTGTATTGCAAAGATGCACCACTGAAACGCATCCATGATCAGTTTCTATAATAAGTTGCATGTACCTTTCATTAATGCATATACAAAGTTAAATGTACTGTGTTGAAGTGAGGCTGTCCACATTTAGGATTCAGGCAATGTAGAGCTCAGGATGATAATTGTGAGAAGTAGCAGATTTAGTTTTACGCTCCATTAGCGTCCGCTTATCTATCACACTGGAGTTGTTTTTTTTTTTTTTTTTCTTTTTCCAGCCCAGTCACAACTCACTTTTAACTAGTGTGTTCTATTACATAGGTCCAGGAAAAAAAAAAAAAAAGACGATGCTTGGTCAGCCATTTTCTTTATGTAGAAAGAGAAACACTTGTTTAATAAAAGTAATGAAAAATGACAATAGATGTATTTAATAAGCACCAGAAGCATGTATAACCTCCTTGCCATGTCCAATAGTTCCATTACACAGAATATACAGAGTAGTAAGTAGATACAAAGAAATAACCTGATGCAATTGGGAAATGTGTCATCCACCCAGGATTAAACAAGATCAGATACAGAAGTAGCTCTCCACTGTTTATTAATATGATATGCTTTTAAAAGTATTATGTTTTTCTGAGACATGTGAACTGCATTTCATAAACAGACCACCGTGAGGACCAGTCAAAAGTATTCTGGAGCAGATGGCAAAAAAAAGACACAGGTTTAAAAGTTTGCACTTGAAAACCACGGGACACATAACAACACACCTGACTAAAATACAAAATAAAATAACTCCCTCTATAATACACATATAGTGAAGTAAAAATGTAACTTTCTGTGACAAGCAAACCAAGTGCGAGAAGGACAGTGGGTTGGGCGAGGGGAAGAGGGAATGGGCTCGCCCCAGGTTCGCCTGCTGGGGCGGGGCTGAAGCTAAGCTGAAGTGTCTCATCTCCTGAAGAAAGCTGCAGCTTCTCTCTCAGCAAAAAAGTAAATACATTAGAAAAGATAACCATGTAATATTCCTAATATTTATTTAGTTATAAAACAAATACTGAATAAGATGTCTGTGTTATAAAGTGCCAGCGCAGCTTTTCTTCAGTTCTGATACTGTACCAAATGGAGAGACAGAAACAGAAGTTACACTGAGAAGTTGTTTACAGTTTGAACACCTGTACTGTATTTATTGTAGAAACTGTATGAGTCGCTAGTATAGGGAATTGGTGGACATGCTGTAAGAGTGTTATATCCAAGGTGCATTATAACCAAGAGCCTTATAGCGAGGGAGCACTGTATATATATATAAAATCCATTATTTAATTATAGGTAATTACAACCAATTAGGAGACTCCATTACAGAATACTACCAAGCTAGTGACGCCAACAGAACATTCATTCAGATAGAATGTATAGCTCTAAAAAACACACAAATTAAAAAAGGTAAATTAATCTGTAATTTAAAGCAATAAAAGCTGTTTACCAATTGCTAATTGCTATAAAACCTTGAATAGAAGGCATTATCTGTACAGTAAGTTTCCAAGCAGTCAGGTAACAGACAGTAATGCTCTTTAAGTCAGGGATCTATTGCTTAATTATTGACCCAGAATATATGTTAATGATAAGTAGAGCTGTGCTCAAAGGCTCGTTTGCTAGACAGGAATTCTAAGGTGGTTCTAAACTTTTGAAGGTTCCTCAGGCAGCATTCACGCACTGTATTTTTTATTTTTTTTGCACTTGAGCAGTGCTCTAAACCCACTCTGAACCAATATGACCATGCATAGGCCTTGAACTAAAACGAGCATGACCTCTATGGCGACCTCACTATACTGAGTTTACAAATGATTGAAATCCTTTTACATTTTATAGAACACAGGCCCTTGTTTGTCCACCAAATAGAAAACAGTTTATAGTACAGTTGCAAATACATTTTACCTTTATTATAGCATTGTGCAAAAAACCAAGCTTTATGTATAAAATGAAGCATACTTTGATTACTAATATTGCAAAACACATGGTCCCGCATGTCTATGCGTTGAAGTAGGTTTTATAATAGTTTAACCTGCTCAGATAACTATTTATTTATTTTACACACACACACACACATAATACATTGAACAATTTATAAGAAATACAGTGTTTTACTAAATTTCCTTTTGCAAATTCAAGATACGTAAAATTTCTAAATATGAAATAGAAATTTTACTAACAAAGTATTTTATTTGAAGTGCTTTCTGATCCTTCTTATTAGCAATACAATTTAGCAGCAAATTTTAACTTTCTTTTGAATGGCTTTAAAATCTATTGTACTGCAAATAACAGGTGAATGCAATTTTGCAAGGAGTGCCATGTTCTGTTTTGTTCAGCATTTTATTTTCTGTGTGTTATTAAACGTAGTGAGCGCCAAAGAGTCTCAGTTTCACCTGCCAGAACTGCCTGCCTGGGTGTTTCTTTCTGACCTGATGTCACCCCTACAGCCAGCCTGTTCACAGTGGATTATGCAAATCTAATTACTTTCCATAAGCTGATCACATTCGTGACTTCCCTTCACAACGTGCTGCTACAAACAACGCAGCAAAGACTCAACCATGAGCACCAAGGTGCTTTCAAAAGAACTCCGGGACAAAGTTGTTGAAAGGCACAGATCAGGCCTTAAATATCCCTTGGAGCACGGTCAAGGCGATTAAGAAGTGGACGGTGTATGGCACCACCAAGACCCTGCCTATCTCAGGCCGTTTGCAAGAGCTACAGGCTTTTATGGCCAAGACTGGTCAAAGTGTGCATGTGACAACAATATCCCAAGCACTCCACAAATCTGGCCTGTATGGTAGGGTGGCAAGAAGGAAGCCATTACTCAAGAAAGCCCACCTTGAATCCTGTTTGACATATGCACAAACGGGATTCAGGAGATTCTGTAGCCATGTGGCAAAAAGTTTTATGGTATGACGAAACTAAAATGAAACCTTTTGGCCTAAATGCAAAGGCCAAACCCAGCACAGCGCATCACCCAAAGAACACCATCCCTACTGTGAAGCATGGTGGTGGCAGCATCATGGGGGACTGGGGCACTTGTCAGGATAGAAGGGAAAAAGAATGGAGCAAAGTACAGAGAAGTCCTTGAGGAAAACCTGCTGCCCTCTGCAAGAAAGCTGAAACTGGGACGGAAGTTCACCTTTCAGCATGACAACGACCCAAAGCACACAGCCAAAGCTACACTGGAGTGGCTAAGGAACAAAAAGGTAAAATGTCCTTGAGTGGCCCAGTCAGAGCTCCGACCTAAATCCAATTGAAAATTTGTGGCATGACTTGAAGATTACTGTCCATCAACACTCCAAAAAGGAACTTGACAGAGCTTGAACAGTTTTGTAAAGAAGAATGGTCAAATATTGCCAAATCTAGGTGTGCAAAGTTGGTAGAGACCTATCCCAACAGACTCACAGCTGGAATTTCTACCAAAGGTGCTTGGGGGGTGGAGACTTATCCAATTATGATCTTTCAGTTTTGTGTTTTTAATATATAATTTTTTCGCAATAAAAACTTTTTTCCCCCTTAAACAGTGTGGAGTATGGTGTGTAGATAAGTGAAAAAAATTGGGCATAAAAAGTGCAGCGAATAAAACGTTGCAGTGTGATTAGCCCTTTAGTCTTTGCAACAGCAAAGCTCCCTCAATGCGTGCTGAGAGAGAGATATCTTCGGTGGTGCATCAGAATTTGTTCCTGCAGGCAGGAGAATAAATGAAAAAAAAAACCTACATATAGTACAGAAAATCTATACATATCTTTCTTGGCCTATCGAACTGCTTTTCAAAAAAAAAAAAAAGATTCTATTTTTCACATGAAGAAAAACATCACTGTAGGGTATGGATAAAAACATAAAATATGCAGCCAGAATTTTATAACATGGTCGGTTTGATTTTTGTTTGACTTAAAAAATAAAATAAATAAATAAATAAATATTAATAATAATAATATATTTGGTTCCTATTGCAGAGTAGAGACCAGATATGTAGACCATTATGGGAAATTTACTCAAGTTACCTTTAAATCCTCCATTAATCAACTGTTATACTTACTATGTAGCCTGCATTTTCTACCTGATTTTACTTTCTAAGCATTTACATTGTTGGTTTCAGTTCAGAGAGATTCCGCTTTTAGTCAGCAAACAGTTTCAGTCTGTGTTCCTAACACCTCTACCCCCCATACTGAATAAGTTTAAGTTATTTTTAAATTGGCAAACTTCACTCCAAATGAAGGTAAAATGCTGCCATCTTTTGGTAGTTTTAACATTTTCTTGAGTCAACAATTTCAGCTTGATCAATGTAAGTCAGTAACTGACAGTGCACACAGATTAATTGTTTTCAATGTAAAGGTGCTCAGAAATTGGGGAAGCTTGTGGAGTAGAGACTCAGTGTGCAGTTCAGTTGTGGCCCTGAATTGCTGAGTTGTAAAGACAGACTGTACCTTTTTGTCATGCAGAAGCTTGCAGGTGCCCAGGTCTTTGCAGTACTCCTCCACATCAAAGTTGATTTTCTCGAACAAATTCTTCCCTTCATCAGTTAGTGCAGCCACTGCCTCAAATCCCAGGGGTAAGAATCTTACTTTTCTTATCTACAAGACAAGTCTGTAGAGCAAACAATTATTTTGCTGTGGAAATGTAAAAAAATTGAAATTGTAGAAATCTTGAAATTAATTGTAGCTAACAAAATAATTCTCTAAATCTTAGCCATTTTGCACTTTAAAGCAAAACATGTAATTGTTTTTTATTTCTTTCTTTTTTTTTTTTTTTTTTTTTACAGGGGATATGTTATACTTGCACTCCCTGGGTCATTTCACCTCAGCAGTGTTTTCTGGGTCATACCATGTTACTGACTGAAAGCGTGTCAGTCAGTTGGAGAAACAGCTGATTGACTATTGACAGGAACAAAGTCACTTTATGAGGTAGGGTCGTGGGGACAACAAACCAAGTATAGCACCAGGTATCATGTTTTATAAAAAAAATTAAAAAATACATGTTTACAGTAACTGAGACATGTATAGTGAAAGGAAGAGCACAGAAGGCAAGATTTGACATTATTTTATTAGCTACAATCACTTTAACATGTAATAAACCAAGTGTGTTAAAGACCCGGTATCATACTGTGGTTTAAACTTTCCTGATGCCACAATATATAGAAAGATACTTTTACGGGCGTTTTTCAGAGTTGGTTGAACTGTTTTAATAATTCAAAATGTGTGTTTGTCTTTTTTTCTATTACAGTAACAAAAAGCTAATTAATTAATAGCCTACACAAAATGTCAGCGTGACCAGGCTTCTCATTAGGAAAGCGGCATGAGAGGATAATGAGTCCTGACCTCCGCTCATAATCAGAACGGTCTTGGTATTTAATTTACTGCATAGAATTACTGCTGAAATATGCATTTTACAAAAATGTAAAAATTACATTTTAATTGTCAACTTCTAATACAATGGCAACCAATAAATAAAAGGATCTGCGTTTTAGAAAGCAAACAAGAAATAAATTAAGTGGTAGGCAAAATGGTTGTCTTAATAAATAATGAACTAGTGAAAGTCAAAGTGTTTCATTAAGATTTTTATGTTGACGCCCTTCTTTTTAGTTAGTTACCATTACTTACCCATCAAGGCAATGGGCAATGAGGTCTGCCATGGCTTTGTGCACCAACCCTCCGAAAACACCCGCGTGAAGATCCTTGTCACTGCATTCCACCTGTACAGGAGACATCAGGTCATTTCAGGCATTTGATATAACAGTGTCTATGCACAGCAAGAATATTCAAATTATTATGACATTTTTTTGCATTGCAAACTAACCAGTGACACTGCAGGTGTTTCAATAATTTATTTAAAAACATTTAACAAATGGCTGATGTAAATTATGTATTTTGTTTTTGGTAGAAAGTCATTGAATTAAGCTATAATGGCACTAATGATATTTGTCTAGGTCATTGACAATTTTTAATACAGACGCATTCTCAATACTGACACTGGCAATCCACAATCAACTGCCAATCCACACACACAGGCGGAGGACGGGTGCAAACCCGGGAACTCTCGCAGTAAAGATAGCGCCGATACCGCTGTACAAGAGCCGGCTCCTTTGCAAGGAGCGTATATCGGGCTTACGTCTTCATGTGTGATTATGTCACTTGCCTGCCCTGCTGCTGCCTTCCCCCGTCCACGCTACAATACTATCAGCACTGAATAAATGTGGTTAAGAAATTAGGCTTGTTCATTTTTGTTTTGCGGAAACAGATAGATAGGGTTTGCCCGTTAACTGTACTGGCATGTATGGCTATGGCCAAAAGTTTTGCATCACCTAGAACAGGACTCCAGTCTTCGAGAGCTGCAGGGTCTTCTGGTTTTCATTTTAACTTAAGCTCTCAATTAACATAATTGATCTAATGATTTGTTCAATTTGACAATTAATATTTTTCAACATTTGATAGTTTTAAAAATGCTCTTGATTCAAGGTACACTGCCTATGAAACATTTGAGGCCTGAAGAGAATGTGTCCAGTTAATCAAATAATTAGACCAATTAAGTAATTGAGAGCTTGGGTCGAACGATAGTCAGAAGACACTGCGGCCCTCCAGGTTTGACACTCCTGGTCTACAATCATAGGATTGAGACATCTTTTTTGTTTTTAAATAAACTATATAAAAAATTTAGATATTTTCTTTAATATCATGCTGCCACGTCTGCTGCGTTTCGCAGATTTTCACGTACTCTTTTTATTCGGTCTTATTTATTTTCTATTTACTCTGCACACGCTCTTAACTCAGGGGAGGATAGAGATGTTATAAACTCCTAGTGGTTTTATGTTCGAGCACTGGACGAGCTGTATGTATGTCCATATAACCTCTATTTAATCGGAAAGAAAGGCACTCAAGACTCATTCATTTGAAGTTTTACGAATCAGAGCAATGCTCTTTCACTTTATTAAAATGCTTTTTTGATAGGTAGGTTGATCAGACCACCAAACTCCAATACATGTAGTCTACAAGAACCCACCTCTATATTTCAATTTCATTCAATATAACACTCTCTTAAAACCAAAACATAGTTTCAAAACCTTATAGCAATACAACCAATACATGTGAGATATAGCAATGTTAGTAATATGCTTACCTCCTATTATAAGGAAAAGTAGCGTGAACAAAGGAATCAGAAATCTTGTGGAGATCTACAAGTGATGGACCACTTCACTCTGCCAAGCAAAGTCTTGATTGTGGTACCCCTTTACGAAAGGTGTGAGGTTTTATAGGATTTGTCTCCATAGGAATACATGGAGAATCTTTATCAAGTCCAACCTTATCTCTTTGGCACACAACGGCCTAAAAATTCTCTGTCTCTGTCCCATGAGTTTCCTAACAGCACGAATTCAGCAATTTAGCTAAGTTCATGCTGCTAAAAATACTTATAGGACAGTTGATTAACTCAGCTGAACTGCGAATGATCTCATATTTTTTTTAGCTGCACAAAAACCAGCTAAAACCATTTTGCTAGCTGTGCACTTAGTTTTCCAATTTCCAGTGATAATTAAGGTTTTTTCCAATTCTTCTATGGTGAGAAGACACTCTAACCTTGACGCTGTTTGATAAGAGAACTCCCTTCCCTTTCAGGCACGACTCTAAGACAGGCTCACAGCAAGTTATAAAGTTCTTACCTTCTTAAAACTGTTTTCTATTGTTTTAAAATTACTTTTTATTATTTGTTTAAGATTCTTATTTTATATTTCAAACAGCATCTCTTTCTGCTGCATCATCTTTTAACTCATAGTCAAACCAAACAGTTTACTCCCTGTAGAACACGATTATTAACTATTTTAAATGCGAACCTATCTTAACGAGAAACAATCTCATGTATATTATTATAACAGGCAGTGTTAAGCATATGGTCTTACACAGACAAATTGTTTTTAGTAAAAAGCAAGCATATTAAATCTTATTTCAACATTTAACAACATTTTCTTAGGTTAAAAAGGGTGCTGTAGAGATATAGCATTCAATTCTGGGAATCAAGCCCATCTTGATAAGAAACTGCCTAAAAACTGTCCACTTCCCAAAAGCTGGCTATGTATCAAATTATACCAGTTTCTTACTACATCATTTTATACATAGAGAACGCATGATTTTCACAATTACAGATATATAGAGAGAATACATAATTTTCACAATTATTGATTAGAGCAGCATTAAACATTACATTTGATTACACATTTACATAATTTTCCAAACTAAAGATTATACAAACACTACAAAAGATTATAACACATATTATTGCATTAATACATTTCATTTTAAATCCTCCAATCCATGTCCAGGATTTCAGCTCGCTCCCAACAGGACTCCATTTCAGTCTTAGGTTCAGCTTGGATTGGTTCAGCAAACACGACAATAGGCTCTCGAATTCATCGTCTTGCATCACAGGTGTGAGTCGCCATGGCCTTGATTTTGTACCTACAAGACACTTGTACACGCTTAGCAGGGACACCTTCCTCACATTCTAATTTTCTCAGATGTGCCCATTTTACTAAGTGACCCTTTCACAACTCATGCATTCAATCCTCTTAATATCTTTTTAGTTTACATTTAAATTAGAGAAAGAAACTCCTGCATAATCATTGCATTCAAACAGGATTCTACAGCGTTTAACCAAATGACTGCATGCCGGACAAAGTCTGGGCCCAGTCACTGATGACTTGCTTTGGCACATATTACATGCACAATCAACAAGAGGATTATGTTTTAATTTATGTGTCAGGGTTATTTCTGCACCATGTAAAATAGTTCTGGATCTGTACATATTGTTACTATACATTTCTTTCTGCTCACACAGAGGCACTTTAGGAGTGATGCCATTCATCCAGAATACAGTAGGGGGCCAAAACTCACTGTTTTTCATATCAACAGGCACCCAACTACTGTTCTGCCTCACATCATCAGTTGGCAGACACAATACAACTGAATCTGAATCAGCTGATGAACCATGAGCCTTAGCTACTGAGATTCTCCATACAAAAGGATTCAATGTTTTACTGACCAGCCTAGCTGATTCAGCGTTACTTGCGACAATGTAATCAAATAAACTACTAAATTATATCGCAAAAGTCTACCAGAATTCATAATAGTAGTACAGTATTTGTGTTAGATTTGGAAGACTATAAAGCAGTATATAATTCAATATGTTAACATAACTTTATTCAGCAGGTTTCATTCAACTTTATGAAGCAAAATTACTGGAAGTTCATTCTAAAGGCTGATACAAAACTTTTGGGGATAGCTGTAGAGCCAAACAAAGCTGATAAATGACAGTTTTGTTTGAGTTATTTATGAACATAATTTTCCCAAGCTGAATGCTATTTAACACTTACTGTTGATCCTCACTAGGTTCACTTATTTCAATCTAGTTTCCTATTTCAAAACTTAAGGCAACTGTTTACCTCTAAGAGGAAATAACAGATGTCCCTGAGTCTGTATGTGATGGAAGGCTTGTTTTTGCCGAGCCAGTAGTTCTCAGAAATGCAGACCTAGTCAACTCCCTTGAAGAAAGAGTCTTTGCGAACGAAAATAAGGTTATCAAGCCCTTCTGACCCAGACTCCTCCATTCCTTCTAAGAAGAACTTAATGTTGAATGGCAGCTCCCTTTACATTTCAGGAATAAAAAAAACATTTGTACTAATTAACCCTAAACTTTAAATGATGGAAACATTTTGCTAGTGCAAAAGCTTACAAATTCTGGCCCTGTACATTTAATTCCTAACACTTAAGAACATAAGAACATAAGAAAGTTTACAAACGAGAGGAGGCCATTCGGCCCATCTTGCTCGTTTGGTTGTTAGTAGCTTATTGATCCCAGAATCTCATCAAGCAGCTTCTTGAAGGATCCCAGGGTGTCAGCTTCAACAACATTACTGGGGAGTTGATTCCAGACCCTCACAATTATCTGTGTAAAAAAGTGCCTCCTATTTTCTGTTCTGAATGCCCCTTTGTCTAATCTCCATTTGTGACCCCTGGTCCTTGTTTCTTTTTTCAGGCTGAAAAAGTCCCTTGGGTCGACACTGTCGATACCTTTTAGAATTTTGAATGCTTGAATTAGGTCGCCACGTAGTCTTCTTTGTTCAAGACTGAACAGATTCAATTCTTTTAGCCTGTCTGCATATGACATGCCTTTTAAGCCCGGAATAATTCTGGTCGCTCTTCTTTGCACTCTTTTTAGAGCAGCAATATCTTTTTTATAGTGAGGTGATTTTGCCATTAGGACAGGAATCGATTCCATGATTTTGAAATACAATATTCAGTTAATGCACAAATCTACAGTAACAGATTAATCATCAGATAACTGATTTTTTAAAGTTAAATGCATATTACAGTGGTTTATACCATAGCACAATTATGGTTTTACAGTTCCCGATTAGCACTAATTTTGAAATACTAAATGTGCTGTGTAAATGACACACCCAGTAGTGGGGGGGTTTCTAAAGTGTATATGACATTGCATAAAATTATAACATTATTTATAAGTTTGAAATGGAGGAGAGAAGTACAAACGGGAGTCTAAATTGCCATTTCGCAGCAAATAAATAAACTAGCTGATCGTGGGAAATACATATTTTTAAATAATCTCATTTCACCCTCTGATGACTTGGAGATGGCATTTTAATAATAAAAACTGAAATGTTACTGAAATATGAAGAAATGTAACAAAAATAGCAAAAAGCTTGCATTACCACGGATGCTGTATTACTGCGGTGGCATGTTGTATGCGAGTTGCATGCAGGGTAAAAAATGACATCATGCAAAAGTATTACTCGTCTCTGAAAAATTAAACAAACCTACTTAAAAGATTACCGAGTCAATGTTATGCACAACTGAAATGTAACTACTAATTGTCTAACTCCCTCAGTAATGTTGTTGAAGCTGACACCCTGGGAGATTCAGGGATCAATAAGCTACTAACAACCAAAACGAGCAAGATGGGCAGAATGGCCTCCTCTCGTTTGTAAACTTTCTTATGTTCTAATGTGCTGATTACACTTTAGCAAGAGCTGCATTTGACAAATGTACAGATTCCTGGAATCTGTACATTTGTCAAATGCAGCTCTTGCTAAAGTGGAACTTCTCATATGCTGACAAGGCATGTGACTTCACCTCTTGCAACTTTAACAATTGTTTTGTTTAACAAACTATATTGTCTATAAATGTTTGTGGTAAATACAATCTACTAACTAACACTTCTTACCAAGTGTTATTTTAAAAGAGAAAAACACAATTTAAAAGAACAAATTAAACAAGAAATAAATGAGTCAAAAATGTGTTCTAATGTGTTTATTATGTTTTTTTCTTTTTTTTTTTTACATATCTTGTAGTTTACACCAACAGCATTTCTGAATAAATCAGTGTCAATATTGTTTTTTAAATTAAGTATTCGAAACATATACTTTGTATCAATTTAGTGTTTGCCATCGTACACAGCTTCAAATGCTAAGTTTCAATGACAGTTATGATTTACAAACCAATGCCTGACAATATTAAAATCCTTACCTCAATATAGAGCTCCTGGTGTTCATCCACATACTTAAACAACTACACCTGATTCACCACAGTTCACTAGCAAAGATCTTCTAATGTTATTACGAAGCAAAGTTACAATAGCCTGTTGCAAAGAAGAGTCCTGAATAATGGATACATTCATTAGTAACAAGCTTAATTGCGTCTGAATGATTAAAGTCACCATGAAACCTGGAATGGCTGAAATTTCTACATTAAATGGGCATCTTATTTCCAGAATTGTTAATTTTTGTATAGTTGTGGCTGACAGATGACAAGGGTGTTCGGATTACATTTTTCAGTTTTTTTCTTTCTGAATGGTGCTTTGTCTGTCGTAAAACACTGCACCATGCTGTTCACTAGCTCTAATTTGATTTCTATTAAAATATGACCTCTTACTATATGAAGTAACTTAAAAAATAGATGGTGAGTAAGTAGATTCAAAAAAATGCACAGAGTCCTTTTCTTCAATCAGTTGCCAGGTTTATTGAAATATGCAGGGAGTCTGGTCCCAGGTACAGGACAAACAATACTCAACATTACAATGTTTGCATGACATTAAATACCCTTCTGTATAGATGGTCCACCTCCCCTTTCTCTGACACTTAACCAATGGTCAAGGTACAACACTTTATTCTGTTAATTTAGTGTGTGTGTGTGTGTGTGTGTGTGTGTGTGTGTGTGTGTGTGTGTGTGTGTGTGTGTGTGTGTGTGTGTGTGTGTGTGTGTGTGTAGTCTAGTGTGACAACCTCTGAACTCAGTGCATTCTTCACACTCCTGGAGAAAAAAGGTCCATACATCTGCCTTTTGTTATCTTCTTGCGACCCCCTTTGATCCTAGTGGCATTATCCCTTTCGATCTCTCTGAAGTCTTTAGAGCCTGTTCCCTTCTAGTCCACAGCATTGTTATCTCGTTAGCTTGCATTCAATGTTGGGCAAGAAACTTGTAGACACAAGGTCTCTATCAATTGTAGGCAGTACATACAATTTGAACCAAACAGTCTGCTATCTGCAATATTAGTCTCTTTTCAGAAAAAAACACCAGTATAGCTCTGCCATTCCACATGCGTAGCAAACTGCTAATCAATTCTCTATCCATGTTTTCCAACACTATACAATTTTTGCAGATGTTTTAAAAACGCACTAATTACTTTTACTGTAGACTCACATGTTTGTTTGGAACCACCTAACAACAATCACCACAGATGTGATGTCACAGTGAAGCTTATTTTAGTTTGTTACTGCTCAAAAAGTGAGATGTTGGTGCCAGTATTACTTTGTATGTTTCTATTCAAGCGGGCCTATAGTCAGTCAGTACATTACATTAACTGTACAAGGGGTGTAAACAGGTTGTGAATGCCCACCACATTTAGCACATACTAAATTAACTTATAATGGATCACCACATTTTCACCATTAGTTAAAAATGAACAATAATATTTTGAGTAAAAAAGTAATGTCTGTCACCCCATTTACTATCTCAAAGTTTCTGCAGCTTTAATGGGGTAGATAATATAGTTGTACACCCCTTGTGGTAAAAAAAGAAAGAAGTTAAAAAAAAAGAATCCACCTCAAAGTGTCCACACCAAAGCACCCTTCATGTTTATTCAGGTTTAATGCATTCCCATACTATTAAAATAATAGTTCATTGAGCCACTACAGTTCCTAGTGGCTCAATGAACAGTGGAAATGAATAAGATAGTATCCCACCATGCACTGTATTTTATTTTAAAATAATGTGTTATGATTCATATTAATAGAGGTGCATATTGCTAAAAATGAAAAAAAAAAGTATTTTGGAAAAAAGTGAATTCGAACTCATAGGCAGACACAAGTAGGGCTTGAAGTTTTCAGATTAGATTTTTAATCAGGTGTAAAAGTCCCTTTAAACAAATTGAGCTGATTCTGTTTGCATAATTAAACTCTGGGGGGGGGCTGTTAATTATAAAACAATCTTTGTTTTTACCTTAATATATTTGCCTGCATGTAATTCTGATGCCCTTCATTTTATTTCAAAAAGAGCTGACAAATTTAACAATGGCTTTTGTTATTTTCCCGACTAGTTTAACAGAGACATGTTGTTTCCGACTAGTTTAACAGAGACATGTCCAACACACACACACCATATATATATATATATATATATATATATATATATATATATATATATATATATATATATATATTATTTTTTTTTTTAAAGCATAAAAATGAATACCTAGTGCAGAGTGTACACTAACAGCAAGTCCTTCAGGCCCCTGCGCCTGAATATTTCGCCTGACGTACCACAAAGCATTTTTGGGATATTGGAAGATACACCAAAACAATGTGTTCGGTATTACAACGTTCACACAAAGGTTATTACTTGCTTTAGTTCAGACCATTTTATATTTGGTCAGAAGATCGGACCAATCGACTAAATAAAAATCATATGCAATAAAATGAATAGGCTTAATCTGTTTGTTATTTTTTGTTTATTATAAAAAAAAGTATTGAAAAAATGACGTAGTAGTTGTTTTTGTTGTTTTGACTCCGTGCATAATAAATTAGTGGATGTGACATGTACTATATATATATATATATATATATAATATATATATTATATATATATATATTATATATATATATATATATATATATATCCTTCTGAAAGTAACTTCGTTATACTGTATAGTCTTCAATGTACTGCTCTTTGCATTTGATTTCCATGCAATATTATAGCTTATTTATTTCACTTTCCATTGTGATTGGTTACAGAAGTCAGTAGTGTACAAACATGAATATATTCATATTCTAAAAGCAGAACACCTACTTATTCCCGTTGAAATTATTTAAAGTAAATACAAAAGCACTTTAGTATTATCCATGCAAAGTGTTCTGTGGACCCAAATGTTTGACTGCAGTACCCTTCCTCAGTATTCCTGAAACTCTTAAAATGTACTTTTTCAAAAGCATAACATCCACAAGATGGCACTGTTGTAGCACAGGACCCCTGTAACATACATTCTCTGACTGTAAAATAACAAATCAGACCTATGGTAGGATGGAAAGCTTGAGGATCACAACAGTACATCATTTTGTAGAACAGAATAATGACATTTTTAATCATACAGCATGGTCTGCAGTTACAGTTCTTCTATGGCAAGAGTTTTAATATTTAGTTTTTTAATTCCTGGACTTCAATAATAATAATTAAAAAAACCTGTGTCTCTTCCGCTCTGAGTCTTCCATCATTCAGCTGAGCAACAGGCTGCTGTTGCTATGGACTACAGACTCTTTATACATGTGTTTGTCCCAACTGTACCACATTTGTAAAGCATTCCTTCCTCAATCTCTATTAGTCCAGCTCTTTCTCTCTCTGTCACCTTTCACTGTTTACAACCTGAATTGGTGACCGGATTCTGCGCCATGGCAAACACCTCTATCCTCCAAGAGCAGCTACTGTAGGAGCAAGACATTCACCCCAAATCAAGGCAATAACAGGCACGTGTGGTGCTGACAGATATTTCCAGCAGGATTCTGGGCTTCTGCTCCATTCAAGCTGGTTTTCTGAAGTAGTGGCAAGTTTGCCTTCTTCTGAATATTGTTCATGTTTATCTTAAGCTGCTCCTTAGTAACATCCAAGCCACCTTCTAAAACAGTTTTCAAACATTTCTAAAAAGTTAAGAAAAAAAAAATTAATTACCAAGCACTGAATATAATGGGCCACTTGAGGCAACAGCAAAATTACATTTTCTGATTTGGATGGAAATTATTTCATTTCTATGATATAAAACTAACTTGTTGGTCTGAATAGTTTCTTGATAGTTTTATATGAGTAAAATGTGCCTTTGTAATGCATCAAAACGGACATTTAAGTAATGTGAGGCTTAGCCAATTTTGCATCTATAAACCGTTCAAACACAACATGCACTATTTTCTCAGCAGAAAATAAAAGTTCACAAATAGTTATTAGAAATGCCCCTGCCATTAACCTGGCTTCTGTGCATGATGCAATACATGAAAATATTAGTTATTATCTATAGTCTAATTGTATTCCTACTACACAATGTTACATCTTTATTTCAAAGCTGTTTTAAAAGAGTTTGGGAAATTCTGCACAAGTAGTTCCATATTATGCAATATTAATTTAACTATAAAAATAACACATAATGATAATGCAGTGAATATAACACTTACCCAAGACAAGAAACATGCCACTAATGCTACCAGTATTATCACTGAGAAAACAATACAGTAAGTGTCCCAGTAAGTAACTGTCTGATTAGTTGGGCAACCTATAAGAACAAAAGACAAAAAGGTTCATTTTAACAATTAGGAAAGTGTGCTGTTTGATATTGTACAAAGCCCTCACATGCACATAGGTTTACACTAACATAACATAAATAGAAATATGTCCACTGTGGCTAAAAAAAATGCATGACAATATTATTTTCCTTTGGCTGGTTCTTACTTTAAATTTAGACAACTGGTTTTAACCCAGTACGGTTCAAGCAGGTTTGATGATGCAGCAAAATTAGGCTTGTTTTTAAATACTGAACTGACTTTAGGGTTTGGCAAAGGCCCACGGAGCACAAAAGCAAATTTGCAGTTATCTGCCGTTTCAGTTATTTCAGTGGAACCTAAAAAACCTACTAGGATGGGGTCGATAGAATATTGCCTATATAGAAGAGGAAACAGTTTGGTTGTCTCAACTTGCCCTGAGTGGGTAGTATTGAATACCATACAATCACCACATAATGCAGCACACCTCTGCTTAGAAGAGGCTCATGCCTGAATTGCAGAGAAGATTGTTAATTAGATAACTAAAACTTTGTAGGTAAACTCAGTACTTACCAATAACCTTTAATTGGATGTATCCCTCTTTGTTCTGCTTTCCAAGTGGTGCAAACAGAGCACACTTGTACTTCCCACTGTCCTCTACTGCAGCATTCTTTATTTTCAGATCATATGAACCATCATCCAGTACTTCAACTGAACGATTGAAACCATGAAACCTTTGGGTCAGACTGCTCTTTAGTGTCTTGCGAATGATTCCTGTCACAGAGTCGGGGAGATCTTCATCACACTGAAAACAAACAAGTATATTTTTATAGGTGAATAAACAATGTTTATATTTTGCTGGTAAAAAAAAAAAAAGATGTGAAGAGACTTGCTGTAAGTAAGCAGATACCACATCTTCTTTTACTCAGGACATGCCTCTGAACTGAACGTTCAGAAGATGGACATTCCTATTGTAATGCTCAATCTTCCGTTACATCGTGGAATACTGACAGCTGTTAATTAGCGAGGCACCCTTACACAGTAAAGTATTATTGAATCTCGAAATAATACGGATCATATAGTATATATAAAGTGCAACCATTTTAAAACTAAAAAAAAATCACCTTTTAACACCCAGCAGCATTAGTAGCTGGCTGGGTTAGGAAATATAAAGAGCATATGTCCACTGTTATTGAACCAGAAAGAACAGTTGTACTTAAACTCCTAAGCCAGTGGTCCTCAAGACGTGACCTGACTGCAGGGCAAAAACAGGTGATCCCAGACCAGAGTGTAACTTCCAGAAACACCACTGCTATTCCGAGTAACCATGATGCTATGATAACAGTAATTTCACTTCAAATCATGATCTTATTCATTAAAGTTCACCCTAACATTTAAAATAGCAGAGTCACTCTCATCCCAAATCACATTTCAAAACTGAAGATAAAACCATCCACCTCTTCATATTTCTAGCAAAATTGCTGAACAAGAGGCACTGGAAGGGTGAGGTGGAGATATCAGATACAGTATGTATTAGCCTCATTACTTTTAAGTAAACACATGATGTCTGTACTAGAACTGTCCATTGTCCACATTTTTTTTACAATTCGGTTTGTAACTGATGCGGTGCATCCCATTCTCTTTCAGGATTAAAATGTATCGATTTTACTTACGATTTTGACAAAATAAATAAATAAATAAATAAAGCTGTAACGTTTTCAAATACTATTTATTTGTGTCCTAGCTTTTCTATACTGACTTTAAGATCACACCCTTTTGCTATTCAGACTAGTAGCCTGTTTTTTTTTTTTTTTTTTTTTGATCCTTCACGTGATCGTTCATCAGAATTCTAGTTGGGATCTTATCAGAGAATTCTGTAAGTTTAAAATAACTGCTTTGACCTTGTAATGAACTGTTTCTGCTAAATACAGCACATAACATAACACTTTGTTTATTTTGATCTGATTCTCTATACAAACCGAATTTGTATTTCTGTTGATGTAAAAGTCTGATAACCCAGAGTTCATCTTTATACTTCTGTTAAACACTTTAAACCAATACTTAAATACATATCTGTTATCATTTTAATAATTGTGGATGCATCAGAATCTCTTCCCGTTGTCAAGCTATTCAGGAGTCTTGTGCTCTTTCAATACCCACACAGACAGGCGTTTTTTTTTTTTTTTTTTTTTTTTTTAACAGCAAACGGGAACTAACAACATAATACTCACTCAATCTGTGTAAAAATTGATAATACAGTTTCTGTCATAGGCCCTTGGGGGGGTTATGTAATTTTATGTTATATACTGTATTTTACAACTGCTCTGGCAATACCGCTAATGTGGTCATGCCAATAAAACACCTTTGAATTAGAGAGAGAGAGAGAGAGAGAGAGAGAGAGAGAGAGAGAGAGAGAGAGACTGTATCACATCAATGCCTACATAAATGTATTGGTACAAAATATTTAATAGCTAATTTCTAGTGTGTTCAATCAAGAACAGATACTGTAGATACTGACACCAAGGAGACACAATATTACTCTTTGTTTTCGTGGCGCTGCTTCAACATACTTCTGGGTCTCTTTAAGAATAACATAAAAATGAAAGTTATGTTTCTCGTACCTTGTACCAGAGTAAAGATCGATATGTCACTCCGAACTCCATTTCAGCTTCACACGTGAGAACTGCATCTTCCTCACAATTTACAATAACCTCCTTTACTGCAGCATTCACAGCAGAGTAAACAGATGCGTAGACTGCAGTTTAAAAAAAAAAAAAGAATTCATGAATATGAATGAATTACAGATTCGTTTACAACCATGCGAATACTAAAATTGCTGCTTACCGTATACAAGAAACAGAAACAGTTTATCAACCATATTTGGCAAAAGTGTAACACTCTTCGTTGTGAAGGAACCAATGTATGATTGATTGTGTAGAGCGAACACTGCTACTTATTACAAATAGACATACTGAAACTGAAAGTTGAGTGTGGCGGCCCCCCGCCCCGCCCCCCTTCCCTCAATGAATGCGTAACGTCTTTTTCTTTACGCGTTTACTCGGTTTCGTTTCTCGATTCAGAGTGAACAGAGTAAAAACAAAAATATATTTGTGCGTTTATTATTGTAATTTTGATACTTTTTTTTTGCTTTTGTTCTTTATCATCTCTGAATGCTTTACATACATTGATCGGCCTGTGATTAAACGCATTATTTTTACAGTAAAAAAAAATAAAACATGGTTTATATATATATATATATATATATATATATATATATATATATATATATATATATATATATATATTACGGTTTATCAAGCGATTTAAAAATCCCAATAAAATAAGCAGTGTAAATGCGGATACAATTACTGCATCCATCTCATTTAAGTTTGTTTTATTACTGATGCTATTGTAATTTTGGAATATATTTTCGATTTTTTGGCCAGGTTACAGTATTTGACTGTTCAGATTATTCTATTAATGCTATTAGTGTAGCATCAATATAGCAAAAAATGATTAGTTGGTATTCTGTTTTGTACTGCGCAGCTAATGGTACTGTAGCTTTAACTCCCCCGTCCCGCCCCCTTCCCCCACCCCGGAAAATAGAATGAAGGAGGCTGAAAAGGGTAAGCAGCACAGCAAACGTCCTCCAGTGCTAACACCTGAAAGATAGACGGTGCCAAATATTAGGCTATATATTAATAATATAATAATATATCGATCCACGTAATAATAATAATAATAAATAAATAAATAATAATAATAATAATAGGATTCAAGTATAACAAATGACTTTACGTCATGATAATGCATTAAAACTCATACACGCGTGCACGTGAAGTAAAAGAAAGCAAAGAGTAAGCGCGAGGGAAACAAAGTACCTAAATAACCCCCCTCCCCAACCAGGGGAATTACCATGCGCATATTAAAACTACTAGTTCCTGTTTTTAGTCTATGGGGGATTTACCTACTATTGTATTACGTTTCGTCTCACCCATAATGGAAATTCCAAACAAGCAGATATCAAACGTACAATGTCCAATGTTTGTTCTTAAAAGGCTAATACTATAACGACGTACTTTTTAAATATTAAACAATGACCTCACTACGGTAATGTGGACGGTTATAAGTCATTATAATACATAATTACATGTTTTCATTACCTTATATAAGGAATAAACTACATCAAAGTAAGCATAATAAGCTTGTAATCGTATGGAGGGTTTCTGGTGACAAAATAAATACAATAAGCCTCAGATACGATTACAGGCTATTTATTTATTTATTTATTTTTATTGCGCATTTTGGTGTTCTTTGTTATAATTATTTGTAGCCGTTTACAATAGCTCTAAAAGGTAGCACATATGACTACAGTATTTCCCTGCCCTTGTTTTTTTTAAATGCTTCATCGGTAATATTTTAAAATCTGCTGGGATCATTTTTATTAAACTGCGAGTTGGTCTGGTGAAGTCAGTGAAGATGCCCACATGACCCCCACACAATAAACCTTAAACTCTTACAGCTGTACACAATAAGACTGTAAAGTCAAGGAGTTATAATATAATCTATAGGGCTGTAAATGGCTGCTTCTGTTTATAAAGAAAATAAAGCTGTTTATAGTAGTAGGTACTGCAGTAGGTATGATAATCATGTTTTCTTTTGAAATTTCAAAAACAAGGTTTGAATATTTACATTTGATAATAAAACAGTTGGTACGGAGTAACGTAATTAATGAGAGGCCCTTGTAATTTTATGATTTGACTAAATACTAATCTGGAATTGAGTTTGTAGCTGCAGGCTGAGCAACTATTTATTTTTGCAAAAATAACACAATCATCATTGGAATGAGCACATGTATAAACGATTATCCAGCTGGACCCCCATCCATGTAGATTTTTAGAATGTAAACAGAAAAGCCATCACAATAAAACTTTTTTTTTCAAATTATTATTATTTATAACTACTTGGAAGTTCAGATCAAGCAATTATTGATCTATGTTTTTAAGAATAAATAATTTTCAAAGGGCATGTTAGACAGTCAGTACAAAATAATAACCCCTGGTATAAAGAAAGGTCACATGGTGTGCCTGCAGGTCTTATTTCAGAGAAGCGCACAATAAAACCACATTAGTAACCATACGGGTGCCTTTGCAGGTCTTTCCAAAAACAGCTGGGTGGTCAAGTAGACCCTCTGTTTCCAAGAGGATGCTCATGCTCACAAGGCAGTGAGGGGTAAACTCAAATTGACACTTTTTGCTGACTCTGCTTTATGGATAAATAGAGACAACATCAGTCTCAATCAATTGCTAATCCAGCACCCATTGGGTAAGCAGTGGAGCAGTGATTTTCAGTCTGATTTATTGTGTGTGTGTGTGTAATAAAGGCACTAAAACAGATCAGCAAATGCTTAGTGGGTGTGTTGCCTTGTTTTTTAGGATTCTCCATTGGCTATTCTTGAAACAAAACAATTTAATGTATTAATTCTTGTGTGCAGTTATATTCTGGTAAGATTTATCTTAGCAAGTGTCAAAAGATACAGTAAGCATTTCTGTTTTTTTTTGTTGACCAAGTATACATATTTTTATTGTTCTAATAAGAATCTCCTGACACATTAGCTTCAAACAGTGCTTACCTAGTTCCCCCTATAGCGCACAGCTTCACCTACTGCTAGACCAAGGGTCTCCAACACATGGACCAGGGGCCAATCAGATTAATTTAGTGTTTTGTCTGACTCCTGCAGACACTCTCCATAGCACATCCATTAAAACTACAAATCCCATCAAGCATTGAAATCTGGGATAATGATGAAAGACTATAGTTAATGGATACCCCTATCACAGTATTTATTGAAAGTACTCATGACTTCAAGGTAATGGTGCATTTTACTCACCCAAAATACATTTGACTCACAAAGGGCCCTATTTTTGTACATGACTAAATTGACTAAAGTTATGTGGTATTTTTAGGCACATGTAGTCAGGGCTGATGTTTGGTAATGACCAAGTGTTTAATTGTGGTTTTAAGCATTTAAATCCTTTATGCTAATATAGATGACTAAATTCTCTCTTGCAGGGACCATTGAATTAATAATACGTGTCAATGTAGGTTCGATTTTTGGGGGGGTCACAATGACGAGGTGTACATTACCATTCTAGTTTCCTATAGATGTGTCACAAAGACGGCTGTAGTGGGTGACGTCAGACCAGAAAAAGGGAGCAACACAAAACAGGACAGACAGAGACGTGTTGTTTGATGAAGCTGAGTGCTTGGTTGCGCTCAGCGTTTAATAAACAAAATAAATTATTTAAATAAAAACAGCACACGGCACTTGAGGCCAAAATAAACAGACAAATAAAACGGACTAACACTAAACAAAAAAGTGGATGAATAGACAAACACGGTGAGTCAAATCACCTATTTTCTTTTCTCCTTTTCCACACCCATTCTCCACCCACCGAACACACAACCCCGACTGAGTGAAAACATGCTGCTTTTAAATGCAGCTGTACAGAGACTCGATTGCTAATCAATCATTCAATTGAAGTCTTGGTACAACTGCACATGAATTAATCTAGTGAATTTCCCGTGCTCACATATCATAAAATTTTACCTGCACGTGAAGTGCTGTGCAATCCTCGTGCCTGAATACAAATATTCATTTTAAACCACTCGTGTTACACAGACCCATTTATATCCCGTGTACCAATGATTATACACCAACATTAACACACTACATAGAACATAAAACACAAATAAATAGCACAGGGGTGGGGCACTTTGCCACAAGCTGCTACGCCTACTCCTCCCTTACTCCAAAGATAGAATTGCCTTGTTGTCTCAAACTGACAGTTTGTCTGCGCGAGCCTATGGCAAGCTGTTTTAACATTTAATCCTCAATTGCTGATATCAGGAATGCCATTATGATTAGTATGCCATGTCTGTCAAGAGAGCAGCACCTTCGTGCGATCGGCATGTTGGAGGCTGGACTAGGGCAGTGTATTGTGGCTCGCCTTTTTCGGGTGTTCACAGCCAGCAATTTCAAACCTGTCAAGATAATTTTGCAGCATCTTCGTGATGCAATTGTTAATCAGCACCTGCTCTAAAACAAAGTTTGTCATTTTTCAATCACATCTAGTGAATTTTTTCCAAATATAAGTGATAAGTTTCTTTTGATGCTCAAATATAAGTGATACGTTACACAGTCTCACAATGATTGACACTCGTCTACTTAGGCAACAGCAAACTGAGTACAATCCGTACAGTATTTTAATTTCAGTGTTTTCTTTGTTTATGTGAAATGGCTGACTAAAGATTGAAGTGACACTCATAGTGACACTGTGAAGGTACCCTATAAGGCCTGCTCCACCAAACAAACAAGTAAGCACCTGTGCATTCAAAGAGGAGTGGGTTATAATGTGGATTAAGAAAAGTGCAAATGTTTCAACAAGAGATTTTTTTTTATTTTTATACATTATGTAGAAAATATTTTAGCTTTGGATACTGAGGTGAAAATGCTGTTGAGAAGTATCCAAAGTTGATAAGTTAATATTTAATTTTTAAATACTGTCATTAAATATACAGTATCAAATATGTAAATATACAATACCATTTTTTGTTCCTGGGTAGTAAGTGTTACTTCCTAATTGCTTATGCCTCAAAAGTATAGAAAATGGCTATTATTCCCCACAAACTTTGCTTTTGTGACCAGGACAGTGATATTTCAAAATATCACTATTTCCAATGGGAAAACGGGCAAATGTGTGTCTTTTCGTTCACATAACGTCAGAAAAAAACAACATATGAATCCAAATTAATATGTATTTATACTAAAGTAATACAACAATGACTACAAAAGATTTAGAATTGAGTAGTTTTTCGAAATTCTACTCACTTCTAAATCTTTTGTAGTCATTTTTGTATTACTTTAGTATAAATACATGTTAATTTGGATTCATATGTTGATTTTTTCTGACGTTATGTGAATGAAAAGACACACATTTGCCCGTTTTCCCATTGGAAATAGTGATATTTTGAAATATCACTGTCCTGGTCACAAAAGCAAAGTTTGTGGGGAATAATAGACATTTTCTATACTTTTGAGGCATAAGCAATTAGAAATAACACTTACTACCCAGGAACAAAAATTTTGTTACATAGTGTTATTTAATTGATAATTCTGGGGAAACTTGATATCAGGCTCAGGTCAATGAATACAGTTTTATTTTTACTGTAATTCCGCTCAGAGTGAGACCATATTTTGTGAATTGTATGAAAAACTATATAAGGTATTGTAACACAGGTGTTCTGTTATTGTGTGGGCATCCGCTGAAAGATGAGAGAGAGGCACAGTGGGTTTGACGTTGAAACGCCACTCAGGCGTCCAGGTTTTATTTATTTATAGGCAGTTGTTGCAGTTATTGGTGGCCACTACCGAGGTATTAGCAATGGCATCCTTAGTGCGGAAGGAAATACACACACATGTAAATCATAGTGCAGAAATCCAAAACAAAACACAGTGATAAAAACAGCTAATAAAACAAAAGGTGACCATGCTCAGGCCAAGCGCTGCTCCCACTAAAAAAAGAGGTCCCGCTTCAGGACTAAATGACACTTTTGTCTGGTTAAAATTCCCCTAAATTAATCCTTAAATTAAACACACGGTGATCGTGTTGTAGCTCACCCTGGTTCCACACACAGTGGCGAGTGTTCTTCTCCTGCAGGTTTGCAATCAAACAGAGCAAAACAAAGAACAAAGAAATGGGCTTTGCAGCCTCTTTTTAAAAGTCAGGTGACCAGGATTAATTGATTATCAATTCTTCAATTAGCACCTGGCCACCAGCTACAAATTCCTTTCAATTATCTAAATTAAACACACCTTTTTTTAATTACAAACAAAACCACCAACAAAATACATTAATTTACAGGGCAGGCCTCAGCCCCGCCACATAATCTCCCACTCAGAATGTAACCCCTCTGGATCCATTCAGAATTTTCACCCATGCTCTCTAATAACGCACAGGTGGGTGGGAGAGAATGTTGGAGCTCAGCCGGCCCTTATCAAACACCAGACATTCAGAGCTGCTCTCAACCACTCGCACATCCTGATGTCTGATGCCAGCTGGCCCCAACACTAGCTCCATGCTATTTACTGGGCTTCTGTACAGGGGCGCCAGTTCAATCCCCATGGAGACCCCTGGGCTTCTGTAAGGGTTGCCCGTTCAACCCCCATGGTGACCCCTGGGCTCCTGTACGGGGGTGCCCTTTCAAACCCTGCCTACCCTCTAAACCCAGTGTCCCATTAGTTTTTTCTTGGGGCTCCCCTCCAGAGGATGGCCTCAGCACTGATGCAAGCCCCAGGCTCACTGCTGGTGTTGCTTGCAAGGGGCGCTCCAACAGTAGCATTGGAGAGAGGCACTCCGGCAGTGGCGCTGGCAACAACAGCAATGGGCACACTGGCAGTGGCAATGCTAGCAACTCCGGACATGCAGACGCTGCACTATCTGTATCCGTAGCTGGTAGGGGCGCTGGCGGTAGCATGTCTGGCTTCTGCCGTGCTCCCCTCAGCATCATGTACAGGGGCTCCTGAGAGCTGTACGGTAGCTCCAGTGCTCCTACAGATGGTGTCTCCTGTCGCTCTGGCTGTTGGGATGGTGGCTCCTCCCCCTTCAGCACACAGGATGTCAACTCCATCCTCTCTGGCATGCAGGATGGTAACTCCTCCCTCTCTGGCTCTGGTGCAGGTAGTTTATCCTTCTGTGGCCCTTGTGCAGGCAGCCCCTCCTTTTCTGTTTCTCTGATGTCTGTTGAGGGTTAAATGTAGCTTGCTCTTATCCCCCCCAAAATTTTTTAGGTGGGGTGTAGCCCCCGCTCCTCCACCAGGAATATCGGCAGGTGCGGTCGCTTTTCCTCCTGGGACAGCAGCTCTGTGCCTCGCTCTGAACCTCAGGCTCCTCCCATTCTAGGTCCGTGTCTGTGGCCTGGCCTGGACCAACCTGGTCTACTCCGCCTCCCACTGCTCATATATCCCCTCCACAACCTCCGTCATGGCCTCCAAGGACTCCAAGTGCCAGGTACTGCCTGCGGATGCCCTTGATCTGAACTTCTCGCTTCAGGCGCACAAAATCCACCAGGATCCTCAGGTTGCTGGCCCCCAGTATGGTTCTGCCCTGTCCTCAGCTCTCTTACCTTTCCATGTTTCTCTCTGGTGGGTGGTCTTGCCTTGCCGGCAGGTAGGACTCAGCAGATCCTACTGTGCTGATTTTCATTCCAACTGAGCTCTCAGTTACTTAACTAGACCCTTAATTTAAATGATAACTTGCTTAATTAGACCTTTTTAATTGTTTTCAGCTTTTAAACGGTAACTTATAAAATGTTATAGCTAACTTGAAATCTTTAACTGTTTAAGAGCTGAAAACAATTAACAAGGTCTAATTAAGCAAATTATCATTTCAACTAAGGGTCTAGTTAAGTAATTGAGAGCGCAGCTGGAATCAAAACCCCCTCATCACAGAGTCGCCATAATCTCTGATCATGGATAATTGCATTTTGAGCTATTATGTTGAAAAAAATAAAAGTATACTAAGAAAATACATCAGCAGTGCTTTTCGTTAATCAAGCTTAACTGCTCGATTTGGCATATCCTTGATGTGGTTAAAAACGAAAATAATGGGATCTAAGAACTCTTACCTGAATTAAGAGCATTCACATTAATTGCATGGTGCTGATCACTCAGCCAGAGCTCAGCTTGATTTAAGAATTTCTACAAACGTTGCCCGCGTTAGCTTTTGAATAGGTACTGCAGTAACTATTTCTACACTGAAGATTTACAGCTACCTTTTCCTGTTTTAAAAATGTGGAATTTACCCTGTACCCGGTTAAGATAAATCAACCACTAAAATCTTCAATGTGCCTTCAGTGTGTTTAAGGATACAGTTCATAAGCAAACATGTACAGGTCAGTTTACAAGTATTACAAAACATTGTATATGTATTTGGTGATTTGAAAAAAAAAGCAAAATACATGTCAATAAAAGCAGCGCATTACCTATGTTTACATTATAATTGTAAAAAATGGACACCACCAGTCTAGTCTTGGTTCCAACCTGTTTTTTTTAAACTGTTAATTATACAACAGGCTTCACCCCTTTCAGTTAGAGTTGTTACTGATTAGCTGAGCAGGTGACACAGGATTGAGCAGGGTGGAGATACATACTGTATCCAAAGTCAACAATTGGAAAGCATGAAATAAAATTGATATGGCAGTGGCTAAAAAATTATTTTTACTGTAAAGGTGAGTGATTTATTGCAATATTCAATTCTGAATTCTGCTGGATATAACATTTCACTAACTAGGCAACACAAATTAATAAAATATACTGTATTTTTTTCTGAAAGAAATATACTACTGACAATTTGGAGTAATCTGATTTCAGGTATTATTATTATTATTATTATTATTATTATTATTATTATTATTATTATTATTATTATTAATGTTAATACATGTTTTTTGTGCCAATATACAACCATAACACCACAAAATCTAATGTATTTATTTTATAGCAAACTGCATTAATATGCATTACATAAAAAAAAATAGACAAAACAATAGTTGAACAAGAAAGGAAACAAAAAACTAATGCTCGATTCAGAGTTTCCATTTTTCTCTGAATGACACAAATCAGATCTGACCATGAAGGAAGACCCAGGTAAAACCTCCCAAGGCAAGGTTAAAACAGCAAATGGGGCTAAATTAAGCCACTGCTGATATTCAGCCTTTTGACAAGGAATGCTTTTTGTCATCTCGTAGAGTATTTTGTATAAACTATTGTTACTTTGGCTGATCTAGTCTGTGAAACGTATTTTCATTGGCAGTTTACAGCCCTCCGGATGAGGAAAATGTGCTTCCAATCATCTTTTAAAGCACTCAACGTGTGGAAGTGAATTGCCATCGATTGGTACTCAGTTGTGGGGGAAGCACAGCTTTTCTTGTTTTGAAATCGACACATTTAATGAATGGATTTCACCACTTCTTAAAGGCAATCATAGCATGAACATGAGTGTCGGCACACCCCTACTATTTAACCTACAACTCAAAGCCTCTGGCAATTCTTGTTAATGCTTTACTGCAAGTGTTGTTTCCTAGGAAAGGTGAGTCACTGACTGTTTTTACTTCCAGTTTCTATTTTCAGCACGGAATTTTATTGGGTTTTGCAAGCTGACTTGACACTTATTATTGTTTTAGCTTAGTAGTTGGGAAAACCCAATAGATTCCAGACAGTTACTCTGGGTCATTTTATTTTTAAAATAATTATAAGACAAAATACAAAGTACTAAAGTAACAGTTGTACATGTAGTAAGAGCAGATGATAGATTTCTCATTAAAAAAAAAACAAAAAAACAATTGAGCATTAAAACGTGTCATTTATGCAATATGACTACATTCATGTCACCAAAGCTTCCTTGTAACTACCTAGTAATTATAAATTAAATTGTGTAACCTGAATAATTGCTAATAATAATCTGCATTAACACAAATTTATCACGTTAGGTCTGTAATATAAATAAGCGTTGGACAAGTCTAATTCATGTTCACTTCAAATGTATTCTATGAAAATTAAAGGCTTTTAAATTGCTAATATGATTTCCAATTGAATTACCCACACCTGCAAAAAAAAAAAAAGTTATGTATGGCTTCATTTTTGTATTGCCATTTGTATCTTGCCAATGCTGCATGTGACCTATTGCCAAACCTTTGTTAGGTTGCATATCATTTAGAAACCCAGGTGTGTATTTAACATTGAAATCATCAAGAGTGTTTTTAGGTTAGGATTCCTAATAAATAAATAAAAGGTAATTAACACATCATTAGTTTCAGTTTTGTTCTGCATAAATACATTTTAATGAACATCGATTAACAAAATATATCTGAAATGAAGTAGGTATTTCAAGGGAGTGTTGGTATAGTTCTTGGTGGCAACCCTTTTCAGAAATAAGATGCCCATACTGCAAAATATATAATTGTAATATTCTTGCACTATATAACTTTAGCGATTAACTGGTAATTCAGAACTAGATTTTTGGTCAAATAAATAATCGATTTGTGTGCAAGATCTGACAGTCTCCACACTATTTACTATTTTTTTTTCTATTAGATTTTATTAAAATTTACTAAATGCCAAGTTTACTGTGTTGATGGAAAAAGAAAGCTTTTGGCAAAACTAAAAAACGCAACACCCGCAGTTAACATATAGAAGCAAAATATATAGATTGGTAGCTATAAAGAAGTTAACTCCTAACTGTTAAAGAATTCTGTAAATGGTTGTAAAATGGCTGTATATCAAGTCATACATTACTTCATAACTTATTTAACCCCAATTCCTAAATCCCCTTCGGGCACCAGAACCACAAATCTTAGTCACACATGGGCCTATTTTAATAATCTAAACTGTGGCAGATCTTAATACTAACACACAAATACCTTATATATTTTTTTGACAAACCTAATTTCACTAGATTTTTACTACAAACAGTAATGTTAATTTTACTATATGGAGTAATGTTTCTATATAAAACCCTTAGGGGAAAGTTCCAGTTACATTAATAGAGTTAAAGAGTACCACCATTTCTATCATTTAAATAGACCCCATGGGGTTTTATCTGCATAGCGGGGGAAAAAAAATCCTAATCAAAGGGGCTATAGCACCTACATAACTTCCAAACAGCTATTTATAAAATACACAGTATGAACAAACTTATTCTGTGTGTTCACTGCTTTAAAGTTAGCATTAGCACCATTAAATTATATTGTTTATAAGTGTAGGAAGCAAAAATCTGACACATGTACTTAAGATTCTGTACAGAATTATTTACATTGCTCTTTTTTATTTTAATCTCATCCACAGAAATAAAGAAATTAAATCAAAAGTTTCTGGAACCATTCAGAATGAGTTGGCATAGCCTGAACATTTGAATTTTCAACTGATCAAATCAGGAGGTGGGCTGGTTCTTCTGGTTTTCTATGGTAATAATGTTCTCTCACAATATTTGTGGTTCTAGATATTCACATCATTTTAAACAAATTCAACAAATGATGCATTAAAAAAGTTGCTTCTATGAGAGCTTTAGTTTTGACTCCAGTTAAAGTAAATGTAAAGATTATACTTTAAGCACCCACAGATGTGTGTGGAGAAACTCACACAATGTCATTGTTGATAAATTCAGTTGTTTTCTTGTGTTTTGTCTTTTTTTAAATTACTGGTCCTTTCACAAGCTCATGTTCTGAGCGAAGTGCAGGAGCATGGATACTACAGTCCCGAGCTTCACAACGTCCGGGAACGCCAGCAGACCCAGGCAATCCTGGCCGGCCTGTAGGACCAGAATGACCACGAGGACCTTCCAACCCTGGAATACCGTTTTTGGGAACGCCTGCAAAGCCGGGAAGTCCTGGAAGGTAATATTTGATAACTGGTTACTCTCTATAATACATTAACTAATAAACTGCATACATTTTGCTGTTCAAAATATGGCTTGTTGCTAATATTGTCCAAAACATGAACACACAACTGGAAAACAGAAGGTGGAGGGTCATAGTTATTGCAGTGGCATGATTCAGAACAAATTACAGTCCTAGCACATTAATACACACCTTTGTTATAATTATTTACTCATTTTAAATCAAATGTGAGAAATCAACCAATCACTAAACGCTAATGACAAGATTCCAATACCACGTATCTTCTGTATATACAGATATGTCATAATGTGCATAGAACATGAGGCCCAATTCTAAGGAACACTTTTTATCATTATGAATAGTTCCTGATTCATAATAATTTACCAGGTTATATGTAGGGTTTCTCTTATTATAAGAGACTTCATTTCACACAGTTTGAGCAGCTCAGCTTCACTTTACTGTCAATTTGATCAAGATGGCATCTCTTTTACAAAAATAATATAATACAATAAGAGACACTCTTCAATCAACATATCAACTTTTATGTCTATTCTCAATAACATGAACAACTTAAAAGGGCAGTGGGTAGGAGGGTGGATATTTAAATAACTGTAAAACACAGTAAGGGAAATTTTGTAAGAAACCAATAACTGAAAAAATACCAGAAACATGTTTGTTAACTTAAAATATACAGATGACTTATTCACTAAACATTTGTTTTCAGTTTAAGAAACTCCTGAGAACACCACTAGAATTATTTGGTTTTGTTTTCATCTCTTTCAGTTCAATTATATCTCTTTCATACCTCATTGGTAGAGCTAAACAGGAAACCTACAAACTTTAACTTGCTATTACATAAAAAGCCTTCTTGTCCCGAAGTAGAAACTTTAAAATGGCTATTTTTAATGCAGCCTGTTAGCTGTGGTGTCTGGAAGTCCAGCATGAATTCTCAAAAGTACTATTGTAGCCTACCTCTGGGACCCTGGCGTCCATCATGTCCTGGAAGTCCTGTTCCTCTGTCTCCTGTTTCTCCTTTATCACCTTTCCTGCCTAGAGCGAGCGAGCGAGCGAGAGAGAGAGAGAGAGAGAGAGAGAGAGAGAGAGAGAGAGAGAGAGAGGAGAGAGAGAGAAGAGAGAGAGGAGAGAGATATGAGACAATGCTAGGTCAATATGAGGGAACCACAAACTAACCCATAAAGACGCCTTACCTTGTTCTCCAGGAGCTCCTTTTGTTCCCTCCACTCCAATTGGTCCCCTTTTCCCTTGAGTCCCTTTTTTCCCAGCCAGACCGCTTTTGCCCTGTCAAATAGTTACGATTGTATTGTGAAAACTAGATCCAGTAGTATTTAGTTTTTCCTACAGAAGAAATGGATACGCTGGAGCCATGCTGATCCATGGTCATGTCACATACCAACAGACACCAGGCTACATGAACACACACACATATATATATCTCAATTACTAAGCCACGGTACACATCATTACATGTATTCCAGCATGGTTTGCAAAATGCTTTTTCATCCAAATGCACACTCGTGCAATATTCAAATCTACACTTCAGTCAGTATACTGTTTTTCCTCGAAATAGCATCTAGCATTTTCTCAATCTTCTCTTTACCTGGGCAGTTATTACTATCCCAATGACAAGACAGCTGACATCCTCCTTGCTCTTGTTCAAATGAGTCAATTATTTAAATAGATCCCCCCCAAAGCTTTTGATGCATTTTCAAGCGCTTTATACATTTTTAAAAAATGAGGTATAGCATGATATGGTTCAAATGAAGCACTGTCATAATGCTAAAATTAAGGACACTGTTTTTACATACCGGAAAAGACAAGGTGCTTGCGAGGTCGATTCGCCATGGCAATATAATTTAAAAAAAAAGTTATTTAATTACAAATACACACTAAACAAAATATACGTCAATAATACTTAATTGGTTTAATTGTGTATAAGAAAAAAATCTTTCACGATAGGTATCGTAATATATTTAAATATTGAAAAATGAATGGGGGAGGGGCCAGTAAAACTAGCCGCTATTAAGAATGACAGACAGTCGAGACTGAGCTCTACATCAAGCATATACAGTAGTGTGGCAGGGCAGAGGCCCTGAACATGGAAATCTACGTTTTGTGGCTGGCAATCATATTGGCTCAGGAGTGGGTGAACTGCGTAGAGCCAAGATGGCCGCCTTTTTCACAGCAACTTGTTAATGAAACAAATTGATTTACTGCTGTTCAATTAACCCCTGGCCACATTCAATAAAAACACATATTTGGTTTGGAGGACAGCGAGCAGCAGCAGAGGAGATAATTCAGTGAAGGAACCTGCAAAGCCAGAGAAAGAGAGACTGGGAGCAGCAGTGTGTGCTCCAGGTGAAAAGTGGGTACTGTTTCTGTTTAAACCTTTTGTTTTGTCCCTGTTTGTGAAAGAATAAAAGTGCTGAATTGTAGTTTTCCATCTGGGTTGCTATTGTTGCCGCTGACCAGACTTGAACTTGGGACCACTATGCCAGAGGTGGCTTAAGTAATTCTATTAATGTGCAAGTTTCAACTTATTTGTTTCAACTATTCTCTTACATCTGCAAGGGAACCATTCTGAGTGGTTCACAATGCAATTACTGAAAGGAACACGGTCATCAGAATATTTAAATACTGCCCATAAGAGCACTTTATATTTTTTAAGTCTGTGTTACGGAATTTGAGTAATTGGAATAAGGACCTCAAAATAATTGCAAACTTCATATAAAAAGTAAGGGGGCAGTTTAAAAAATAAAAAAAATAAAGAAAAGAACATTTGTACTTCAAGTAGTAAGGTATTGCAGGAGTAGTCCCGAAATAGGTTTCCAGACTAGAGGTCTTCATAGGTCTACCCGAACCTGAGGACCTGAGACCCGACCTGTACCGAACGGGTTTTCGGGTGCAAAAATTGTCACGCAACACTCGGGTCGAGTCTGATTTTGTTTACTCGGCAATACATAAACTGACGATTTACTATTAGAGGCTCTCTTTGGTACTAAAAATTTTTTTTTAATTCCTGCTGCATGGATTGGCTTCCCCCAGTAGCACATGGCTTGCAGAGCTCAGCAGCAGACACGTGGGGGGGCCCATCGAACGGGTTTCTTTTACATCATTCTGAAAATGTGGAGTAATGGATTTGTTTATGAAGGACGTGAAAGAAAAACTTAAGAAAAACTAATTCAATGAAGAAAAGCTCACAGAAAAATGCAAGCCTGCGGTGTGAACCATTTGTTGTTATTGTGGACAAAGAAGGAAAACAAGTTTTGCAAAACACACATTTTACATCTCAATTCCATTTGCTCTTGTGTTAAGTTTGTAATAAAATCACGCATTTACAAGATCGTACTTCAGTTCATTTAATTTTCAGAATTTATTTATGTTTGTATCTTTTACAGAAACATATTACATATCTAAATTTTACAGTCCTCTGTGTAGGTTCATGATGGAATAAACATCTGTAGTTCAGCCAGAGTTCCAGGCTGACTGGAAAAAGCACTGCTTTGATACTGTATCTAGTTAGTGCCTATACTGAGCTGGGGAAAAAGGAAAAGCATTCCACTGTTTTTTCAGGCCGGGCCTAATAACAAGAATTTTACATTGGGTCGCGTTGGGTATATAACTGTCGGTTCAGGGTGAGGTCGGATTGATTAATTTTAACCCTTGAAGATCCTTCCAGACATTTCTACCCCCAAAAATATTTTTTTAGGGTTACATCCACTTAAAGAAAATGGTGACAAATAGTTCTTAACACACTCAAAAATGTGAATGTTTACACAGTACTGATACCTGTACAAGTATGGTGACTTTAAGAATAAGTAAGAATATGAGTACAAGTAATGGTTCCTCTGCACCCTTACTATTAATAAAGCTGTATGTCTCGTATTTACAATGATGAACAGCATTCCCGAAGGCCCATAGTGGAGACTGTAACAGTATGGAGAACATCATGTGGAAACTCTGTCTACCAAATTTGCTCGATCAAAAAATACTCCACACTGACAAATGCAAGACTGATGCATGACCTTCTTAATATGGCCCATCACAACGTTGCACTACCAACCACTGAAGGAATCGCATTGATGCCGTATAAATCCTGTTGCATCACAGAAAGAACATCTATAAAACAAATGTTACATACTGGTTTTCCTGGTGGGCCAGGCAATCCTCGACCTCCTGGTGGTCCGATGAGAATCCTGTTGTTGATTGGGCAGCCACTGGCGCACTTGGATCGGATGGAAGCCGCATGTTGTGATATCTGTGCTGTTACCACGCCACGGCACAATTCATAGATCTGTGCATCAGACAGAGCTGGGCCCTGTTAAGAAAATAAATAATAAAAAAAAAATTATATATAATTTTTTTTTTTTTTTTTTATTTTAACATACATGCATACGTTGTTTTTAATTGTTTTTTTAGGGACAGTATACTGCAAATCAGGCCTATTGCCAGCTCACCAAAAACCACATGTAAAGTTACTGTATTACACAGTGTATAAATACTTTTGCATTTCGCTGTTTTAGTCAGTTTAGCTTTATTAGTTTATTAAATTTTCTAGAAATAGAACTCACATTTAAATTACGTCTATACATAGTAACAAAAACTCAAAAGCTTCCAACTTCGCCATCTAACTTCATATAATGCAAAGATTTGGGGGTTTTGCCTATGCCTGGCAGAAACTTGATTTAAGCAGGTACCAAAGGCGCCAACATTTCTGGTGACTTATAACATGGTAAGAGCTGGTGGCCGCATCATTAAGGTAGATTAAATACTGCCTTATACCGGTGACCCTTGGACTCCTTTGGCTCCTGCAGCTCCTGAGTCTCCAGGGTCTCCTGAGGGACCAGATTCACCCCTCGTGCCAGGGATACCAGGGGGGCCATTTCTTCCCAATGGGCCGTCCGGGCCTGAAGAGCCACGCTCACCACGCTAGTGACACACAACATTGGATACAGTAGGTATCAGACACAGCTACATGGTGAAACAAACTCAACTGTGGTAAACATTTGAAAAACACACTCTTTTGCTGTCTCAAGGCTGCCATTTTTGCTGGATTTCATCTTTTGTTTCTGGAGCTTAATGGGTAGTAGGAGCTAGAAAGGTAGAACAAATTTGGAAACAGGGAACCTAGTGGGTATACAGTATATACAAAAGGTAACCTGGAAGAATTCGTTATGTGTGTATACATTTATGATGGTAACATGCTTATCTATGTATGTGTTTAAGGTCACTTTGACACAAGCATGTTATAGGTCAAATATTAAATGATAAAAAATACAGACCTGTCCTTTGTCTCCTTGGAAACCTGTGCTACCCTATAGTAAAATAGAAAGGACAACAGTTAAGATCTTACCACTGTTAATGAAATATTTTAAATGGGTTTGTAATATAAAATAGATAGTTTTACCTTGTCCCCTTCAACTCCTTTGATACCTGTGCTTCCTTGTTGGCCCTGGGAAAACAAGGTATGAATGTAATTTATTTTGGGGGGGAAAATAATGTTATAAACTATAAAGACATCATTCTGAATGCCACATATGCTCATACAACTCAAAACAAAGCCTCTGATGTGAAGTTCTTTGAGGTTTAATGCTTTTGATGGAATAGTGCAAGAACAAAAAAGAGCCACTACTAGTATTATAAAAACTAAATTAGAAAACGATTGAGTGCAAACAGCCAATCAGCTTCCAGATCTAGCAGGCTTCTATTTTGCAAAGATGCTCAATGCCAGCTTTTTCCCATAACATTCTAATCAACAACTCAACATACAAAACTACTTAAACATACTTTCTGACGCTGGTTTAGAGACAAGGGAAACCATCTCTGTGACAGGACACCGTAGTAAAGGCTCAATTCGCAGCTACTGGACAGCAAATCAATAGGGAAGACATGATTGGTCCACAGTTCTGTCATCGGCTGGATCCAAACAACACCCTCCCTCAAATAGCCAGTCAAACTCCCAACCCTGTTTCAGTTCTTTCAGCAGCAGTCAATCCTCTCCCTGCCTGCTTGAATGACACAGCACTACATGTCCAGATAAATTATAATAAGAAAGAGTAATACCCCAATAGATAAATATGTTTGCAATAATAACAATTTTAATAATAATAATAATAATAATAATAATAATAATAATAATAATTTATCTACGTGTATGTTGTTTTTCTATTCTAATTATGTTATGGACTAGTTTCCTCAGCGCAATGTTACCTGCTGATATATCAGAAGTTCAAGGTAAATATAGGTTTTAAAGTGTTTTTAAAAAGAAAATAAATAAATAAATTGTTTTCTAATAGTGATAGAGCCCTCTCGATAGCTGTAACGTGTGATAAACAGTAATGTTTGTGGTAGAAGATACCTGGTTAAAAACAAATAAACTTCTTTCACTGTATATTCTTTTGTTGGCCATTCAGATAGTTTATTTATCTATTTTTGTTAGAACTTTTGTAAATAGTGGACCTGAATTACATGAAAAAGTGCTTCTATGTACAGTCATATATAATTTACAGGAGTCTTTAGGATAAGGGATGCTGCAGTGTTTAAATAGGTAGGATGGCACAGTACCTAGTGGCAATGGTTCATAAATGTATTCAAATTTAGGACAAACATACCTTTTCACCATCCGGGCCTGTTTCACCTTGAGAACCCTGAGAAAATGAGTAGAAGTGTCAGGAGGAAATTAATACAAAGCGGTCAATTAAGAATACACTGGTATCAACTGGAGCGTCACTTACAGGCTGACCCTTCAATCCTTGAGGCCCAGACTTCCCAGGTTTACCTGGATCACCTGTGTTTCCTCTTGCTCCCTGCATTGAAAAGAATAACAATAAAACTGATTAGAAACCAATGCTCCAGCATGACCGAAGCAGACATCACATTTCACTTGCAGAGTTTTTAGGAATGGAATGTCACATTCTTTTACATAATATGTACTTGCATGAATCCCTGTATTCTAAACTGGATCCCTATGTTGTTCATGGAGATGACTGGTACCACTTACATTTGCTGATGCAAACAGGACCCAGGCACTATTGTATTCACTATTAACAACAGGTCAGTACTAAATTATAACAACTAGTATGAATCAAGAAGTAAAACCGCTTAAGCAGAGGGCAAAAAGAAAAAAATATATAATAGGATAATATGAACTGTAGCAATTAAGTCTTGGAGTATTGGGGTGTGGATAAAACCGCTTACCTCTGGCCTCCAAGTTTATCACATCCCCCATTCTCCTATAATGAATTGCTATTTAATCTCTACAATGGGCATTTCATTATTTCAAGTTACTTATAAACTGGTATAGCTAACTTGAAATCTGCAACTTTTAAAAGAGCTGAAAACAAGTAAAAGGGTCTAATTAAGCAAACGATCAGTTCAATTAAGGGTCTAGTTAAGTAATTGAGAGCTCGGTTGGAATGAAAACCAGCAGCCACAGGGGGTCCCCAGGATCAAATTTGAGAAGCCCTGCTGTATACCAATGATACAGTTTGGTTTGAAATAGTACACACCTGTAATAATGTCAGTACCATTTTAACCCATAGAATGGGAATTTCAAAATGTCTGGCTTAATTACATAATTTTATTTATTTATTTATTTTAGACTGGCTACTTCTTTTCATGGTGAGTGTGGTTTCTTCTGCATTGTTAGAGTTTGTGGCCCTGCATGTGTAAAAATGTGTTTACTGAGTGAATGTGTTTATGTGTTTAGTTTTTGTTAATAAAGTTGTATGTTTCTGAATTAAGGTTTGGCAGGGATGGGGTTAAAATCCCATCCCTACAGAAATCTATGTGCAGAATGTGGCCAGGTCCTAGTTGATTAATTGGTGTAAAAGAGGTGGCAGCTAATTTGCTCTGGGGGAGAATTAGTTTGGGAAAGGGCTGGGAGCAGTATGTTGTGCTCTGTTACTTCACTGAGACAGTCTTAGCTTGTTGTTTTATTTAAAATTTTGTTTACTTTGTTTTGTAAAATAAAAGTGCACATAGAAAGCACTGAACTGCAATCTCCTATCACCCGTGTCTGCTATTCCAGCCACTAGCCCTACCACTACCCTACCACAAAGGTAGCCACAGAACAAACATATACAAATGGACAGCACGTTTCTTACCTGGGCACCCTGCCTTCCTGGTGGGCCTCTTGGTCCTGGATCTCCTCTTTCACCCTGAAACAGCGAAGCACAGCATCAACTATTAACCTTTTTCTTACAGTGCAATGCAGTAGTTAGAAAACCTGAAGACACAAGAACATTCACAATGAACATTTCATTATATATTGAGAACTATGGGCCCTACTGATACTGTGCCACAATAGGGATATAGCAGAGATACCCACGCGCTTGTCAGCATTCCAGTTATCATAAAACATGGTTACAACATTCTTTACCACATATTATGGAGATTATCAAAACCTTAGAATATATGAAGCAACATGTCCCATGTATGTCACTTACTTTTTTACACGTACAGTACCTGCAGTCAATGCAGGTCATGGTGATCTACTTTGTCAAGATACCGATAGCTCTAGTTTTGTATTTAAAGCTGTGGCTAATTACTTGTATACTATAGCCCCACTACTTTTATTAACATTTTTAACTTAAATTCCTTTTATTAACATTTTTAACTTAAATTTACATGTCCCTTAAGTCCTGCATCGAAAACATAATTATCTAATTTTATGACTGGAATATTGAGACAAGGCCATTTTCTATCATCTTTGGATTTGTGGCCAGCATAGTCTAACCATAATAATAATAATAATAATAATAATAATAATAATAATAAAAACTCAATCAGGTTATGCCATAGGTAATGGCTTGTTAACTGATTGGGATTCACAGTGTGCTACAAATACAACCTTTGTGAATATGTACAGTATCCAGCAACATGTTATTCATATTATAACAAAATAAAAGATAGATTTTTAAACTTGGATTAACTTTTTACATTTTTTTTGCACTTATTGAACATAGATCTTCACCAGTGCAAAGTAGTTATTTCAAATTAGAAGGATAACTAGTAGACTGGTGGATATCCTTCCTGTTGCTGACTTAAAAAATAATACATTGTAGAAATCATGTAGACATTCAAACAGATGTTTAAGAGTTTAGTATTTTTTACTTGTATGTTATAGTATTATTAATTTATAATGGGACATGTTAATACATTAAACTGCATACTAACAGACTATAGATAGTTCTCACTTTCACTGGTATACAAGTTCTATTACTGTGAGACCTCTCGCCAAAGGCACTAAAAATACACTAGCTCTTCCCACACTGGTTTTTGTAGCGCTGCTGACAATGACTGTACATTTTGGTGTTTAAAATACTTTCTGTTTACCAAAAAGTGGATGTGTATTGTTTTAACTTGTGCTGTGCATGATGCCACTATGAATGAATCTGTTTTTATTACCTTTTCTCCGAATGGTCCCGGTTCACCTCCTACTCCAGTAACTCCTGTAGGACCCTAAGAAAACACACATTACAGCTGTAGCTTTTTTATATTTACATTTTACATCACAATTCATTGATTTTGATTACTTCATAAATTTTTAGCAGCAACTTACATCACCCCCTGGCTCGCCATCTGTACCGGGAATTCCTCCCAAGCCAGTGTTTCCCTTAATAAATTAGGATACAAAGAAAAAAAGAATTAACACACATACATGTTGTATTTCTAACTTGTACTGACCACCCCAATAAGGTTAGCATTGCAAACTGATTTTTTTCTAGAATACATCTATCATCTTATGACATGTAACTAAAAGTTAACTGCTGCTCACTTACATGGTAACACATACTTTTACTATGTGACATATTACTATGTGATACATGCCCCATTATTAAAGTAATATGTTCCAGAGTTCAGTCTCAGCTGAAGTAACGTGTTGAGAGGTGACTGTAAATCCAAGTGCTACGCACAGTAGTAGTGCCAGTGTAATTGTGTGCGGGCATGTACTCCCAAGGGTGGAAAGGTGATGCTCTAAGAAGCTGACTGATTCCTTTATAGGCTATGGAATGGACACTGGATAAGAGACCCCTCCACACCATCACAAACAAATGGCATTTACTGAATTAAATTAGCAACAGTTTTAATTAATAATTTTGTATTCACATTATATATATACCTTTATGCCTGGATCTCCTCTCTCTCCCATCATTCCAGGGTAACCCTATAAAGATAATAAATAAATAAATAAACAATTGAATGATTGCTTACTGAAACAAAATGTTGATCTGATTGATTCCAGGTGGGATGTCTATAATGTGTAAATAACAACTGTTTATGACCATATAGAAAATTGTTTTTCTTCACACATACCATATAACCCTGCTCGCCAGTGTCTCCTGAAAATCCAGGTGCCCCAATTTGACCCTGAAAAAAGGAGACAAGGAGAGCATTTTAGTGAAGTAAGACCGTTTAGAAAATAGCAAATTACTGAAGAATTTAATAAATAAACATACCTTTTCTCCCATGGGCCCAGCAGGTCCTTCCTCTCCAGTCTTTCCTATAGACCCCTGTTGCGAGCAGTCATTCTTGTTAATCTCAGATATGTCAACTTTGTCACCAAATGTTGCTTTATTCATTTTTTACTGTTGACTACAATGGTATGAGTTATTGGTATCCAAGTACAACAACAGTCAAATTCAGCGGTTAATTTGTAAGCAAAAAGGTACTGGATCTTATAACTGAGGAAAAGGGGTAGTATTTTTGTTTACAGACCTAATGATTTACAGTAGCTTCTATATATGCTCCAAGTTCTCTTGGTGTCAGTAGCTGATAATCCACCTTTGCCTAGCCATGTTTTAACATAATCTTCAGGTTTCGACAATACCAGTGGCAGGTCCATTTAATCTTTTTGCGTTTTGTCATTTGGGGTGTAAAGAAAACTAGTAATGTTCTTACTTACAGATGTTGCATCCTAAAACATATCCTTGTAGTATATTTCTCATTCAATTCATGGAACAGGAAAGTGTTTTTTTTTTGCAATAACATTTGTCAGACAAAAAACGTATCTGGGATCTGGTGCTATCTGTCACGAATTATAGAGCAACAGCAGCAAAATGTACACCCCTGATACACAAAAATGTAATCGGTGTATATCCAATAAACAGAAGAACACTGGAAATGGTTACTCAATTCACGTTGACATCACCCCTTTCCCAGTACAATTAGTTTTGCAGTGTTCCTCATTCCTAGCATTGATTCATTCTGAATATTTTCAACTACCCCAACTACTCAGTGTAGGCAAATTCTACATTTCTGTTGGGGACTCCACAGACAGGGAGGATTGTACACACTTGTGAGATTTAAAACGAGATTACAGTTGGCTCGGAGGAATGTTTTTACTGCAAATTGTTGCAAAACTTTACAAAATGCCTAGACACACATAAACCCCAGAAGAATGTGTCCGTAGCCCTAAGGATTGTGTTGTGGAAGACGGCAAAGGAAAGAAGGTACTGGTATTACTATACTTATTGCGCCAGGAAAAAACACCCAAGATTTTTTTTTAAGTAACGGAAAACAATAATCTCATACAGTATATAAAAAGTGAAAGCCCCTGGCAGAGCAAAGCTCTGCCCTTTTAAATTGGCAGGGATGGGGTTAACTTCCCCTGCCTGCCTGGGTTTATTATGTTCAGGTGGCTGGGGTTGATTAGTTGATTAGGTTGATTAACGATCAATCAGCGCCCAGCCACCTGATATAAAAGGAGGCCTCTGCTTCTCATTTGGGAGAGAGGGAGCTGAGGAAGCAGGTTGGTGTTTGTTTTGTGGTTTTTGAATTTTCTAAATCCAGTGAAGGCATTGCCCAGCCTGGAAACTTTATTTTTGTGAGTTTTATTTTTGCTTTATTTGTGTTTGAGTATCTGTTATTTTGCCCTTGTGCACTTTATTTTTGTTTATTTATAATAAAACAGTTATTTTTTTGAACTGCAGTCTGTCTCTGGGCCTCTATCCACTCGCCAGCCTGCCACATTTGGTGTCAGAAGTGGGATAGCGCCACCTAGAGGCTCAGAGCAGTATTTATTTATTTTTTTTTGAAAAAAAATGGGAAAGAAGAGCAGACAGTGGAAAAGGCAGGACAAGCAGCAGCTGAAGAAATGTAAGCTGCTGCAGCCACCGCTGGAGGACCCGGCCAGCCTCTTCCCCTGGTGTTCCTGGTGCGGGAAGGAGGACCATCGTTGGCGGTCCTGCCCAGACGTGCCACCGGCAAACTGGTGTGGCCGGTGTGAGGAGGACGGCCACAACTGGGCAGGATGCCCCTACAACCAGGCCCAGGAAGAGGTGCAGTGTTCACCCCGGGCATCAGGGGCCACCCCACTACCTCCAGCACCACCACCTTCACCACCGTCCCAGGAGATCTGGGACTGGTTGATGCACCCTGAGGCAGACCTCGTCCACGATCTCCCCATAGTTATCAACACGCTGTGGCGTCGAGATGGGGAGAGGTGGGAACAGTGGGAGGAACAACACCACCCGGCCTCCTTCCCAGAGGTTGCCCTCATGGTGGTTAATTACCTGGCGGTAGACATGGGAGATCCACCGGTCACTCCAATAAAGAGAGGTGAGCCGCCTTCCCGAGAGCCAGAGAGGGGTGAGCCGCCTTCCCGAGAGCCAGAGAGGGGTGAGGAGCTGCCGTCGCTCCCAGAGCCAGAGAGGGGGGAGGAGCTGCCGTCGCTCCCAGAGCCAGAGAGGGGTGAGGGGCTGCCGTCGCTCCCAGAGCCAGAGAGGGAGGAGGATCTGCCGTCGCTCCCAGAGCCAGAGAGGGGTGAGGAGCTGCCGTCGCTCCCAGAGCCAGAGAGGGGTGAGGAGCTGCCGTCGCTCCCAGAGCCAGAGAGGGAGGAGGATCTGCCGTCGCTCCCAGAGCCAGAGAGGGAGGAGGATCTGCCGTCGCTCCCAGAGCCAGAGAGGGGTGAGGATCTGCCGTCGCTCCCAGAGCCAGAGAGGGAGGAGGAGCCTCCGTCACTCCCAGAGCCAGAGAGGAGTGAGGAGCCGCCGTCGCTCCCAGAGCCAGAGAGGGGTGAGGAGCTGCCGTCGCTCCCAGAGCCAGAGAGGGAGGAGGATCTGCTGTCGCTCCCAGAGCCAGAGAGGGAGGAGGATCTGCTGTCGCTCCCAGAGCCAGAGAGGGAGGAGGATCTGCTGTCGCTCCCAGAGCCAGAGAGGGAGGAGGATCTGCTGTCGCTCCCAGAGCCAGAGAGGGAGGAGGATCTGCTGTCGCTCCCAGAGCCAGAGAGGGAGGAGGATCTGCTGTCGCTCCCAGAGCCAGAGAGGGAGGAGGATCTGCCGTCGCTCCCAGAGCCAGAGAGGGAGGAGGATCTGCCGTCGCTCCCAGAGCCAGAGAGGGAGGAGGATCTGCCGTCGCTCCCAGAGCCAGAGAGGGAGGAGGATCTGCCGTCGCTCCCAGAGAGAGAGAGGGAGGAGGATCTGCCGTCGCTCCCAGAGCCAGAGAGGGAGGAGGATCTGCCGTCGCTCCCAGAGCCAGAGAGGGAGGAGGAGCCTCCGTCGCTCCCAGAGCCAGAGAGGGGTGAGGAGCCTGCCGTCGCTCCCAGAGCCAGAGAGGGAGGAGGAGCCTCCGTCGCTCCCAGAGCCAGAGAGGGAGGAGGAGCCTGCCGTCGCTCCCAGAGCCAGAGAGGGAGGAGGAGCCGCCGCGCTCCCAGAGCCAGAGAGGGAGCCGAGCCGCCGTCCTCCCAGAGCCAGAGGGAGCCGGGCCGCCGCCGCCGCCTCCGCCACCAGAGGGAGCCGGGCCGCCGCCGCCGCCTCCGCCACCAGAGGGAGCCGGGCCGCCGCCGCCGCCTCCGCCACCAGAGGGAGCCGGGCCGCCGCCGCCGCCTCCGCCACCAGAGGGAGCCGGGCCGCCGCCGCCGCCTCCGCCACCAGAGGGAGCCGGGCCGCCGCCGCCGCCTCCGCCACCAGAGGGAGCCGGGCCGCCGCCGCCGCCTCCGCCACCAGAGGGAGCCGCCGTCGCCGCCTCCGCCACCAGAGGGAGCCGGTCCGCCGTCGCCGCCTCCGCCACCAGAGGGAGCCGGGCCGCCGTCGCCGCCTCCGCCACCAGAGGGAGCCGGGCCGCCGTCGCCGCCTCCGCCACCAGAGGGAGCCGGGCCGCCGTCGCCGTGCTACCTTGGAGATTCGGGGCCCCCTCAACCAAAGAAGGCTTGGGGGCTCCGACATCAACCCCGCCCACCACCACCCACCATAACAGCCCACCCAAGGGACATAATTGGACTCTTGGGGGGAGGGGGGTATGGGGGGCTGAGGGCTCGGGCGGAGGAGCTCCGTCTCGGCCGCCTCCGCCACCAAGGGAGGGAAGGGCCCGGTGCGCCGCCTCGACACCGGTAGCTCGGGCCCGCAACATAGTTACTCCGCCCGGAGTAGCGGTGTCTTTTTACTAACATGCCGCCGGCAGACATTCGCAGGGAACCCCCAAACCAAAGAAGGTGGCTTGGGGGGATCCGACAGACAACCCACCCACCACACCACCTTCCCCATAACAGACCCACCGCCCTCACAAGGGACATAATTGCGACCTTAGACACTTGGGGGGGGGAGGGCGGGGGGGGGGGGGGGGGGGGGGGGGGGGAGTTGGGAGGATTGCGGCCGGTGTACGTTGTACATGGGGGGAGGTGTGTGGCAGAGCAAAGCTCTGCCCTTTTAAATTGGCAGGGATGGGGTTAACTTCCCCTACCTGCCTGGGTTTATTATGTTCAGGTGGCTGGGGTTGATTAGTTGATTAGGTTGATTAACGATCAATCAGCGCCCAGCCACCTGATATAAAAGGAGGCCTCAGCTTCTCATTTGGGAGAAGGGAGCTGAGGAAGCAGGTTGGTGTTTGTTTTTGGTTTTTGAATTTTCTAAATCCAGTGAAGGCATTGCCCAGCCTGGAAACTTTATTTTTGTGAGTTTTGTTTTTGCTTTATTTGTGTTTGAGTATCTGTTATTTTGCCCTTGTGCACTTTATTTTTGTTTATTTATAATAAAACAGTTATTTTTTTGAACTGCAGTCTGTCTCTGGGCCTCTATCCACTCGCCAGCCTGCCACAGCCCCCAAAAAAAAAAAAAAAAAAAAAAAAACTATTTCGGGGTATCTACATAAAACTAAAAAATAGCTAAAAATAAACACAGAAAAATGAAATTGAAAAACAGAGATTTATACCTTTTCTCCTTTGTCTGCCCCAGGTCCTGGCTCTCCTGGTTGACCTACTTCCCCCTGCAACAAGACACAGCAGTCAAACAGACATCCACCAAATGTGTTGGTGAACTTTTTATATTACATTCATCATAATACTACTTACAGTCGCTCCTTTCGGTCCTACTTCACCCATAGGCCCTGTCAGTCCGATGTCGCCCTGCAGTATAAAGATGAGGGATTATTTTAAACATGCATTGCCTTGTTAGCCAAGTAATTATCACTCCTAATATCAAATGTACAGGTAGAGTACTAACTAACACATGTTTTAGTCTTTCTGAATCCCTATTGATTTCGATTGAAAACAGGACCCTCTCTTCTCTACTGGGTTGCCTGGAGGTCTTGGAATAATTCTATATTCTGCTTTTGATCAATTCTGATTTGATTTTGATTTTGGAAGGAAGCAATTATTATACAGATGTTTCCTGTGCCCCCCTCCTCACCAGGATTTAATTTGAATGTATATATTTAAAAAAAATGATTAGAACGTTTAAAAAATGAGTTACTGATATTGTACGACTCATTGCTAATATCTGTTCTGTCCTTTTTTAGTTTTGTTTTCAGATACAGTAGAACCAGAAGCAAGGCTGTGAGACCATGAAAGCAAATATTCCTGCAAATTATTAAAAAAAAAACAAAAAAAAAAACATGATGGCGTTAACAGCATTGTCTACGTACCTTTGAGCCAGAACCACCCGTCTCACCTGGGTCACCTGGAGGTCCTGGAATACCCTGCAAAAAACAAAGTATATTACATTATTACAATTACATGATAAAAGACAACCCAAGTGAAAATTGTTTTTAAATAAAAACTACTCACCATGACTCCAGAAAATCCTGAAGGGCCATCAGAACCTTTAGGACCAGAATCACCCTGAAAAGAAAACATTCATAGTCATATCCTATTCAGATTTTTTGTCATCGTTTGTTTTTTTCTGTCTGTCTGTAACTTTGACTTGATATGCATTATATTGTCTTCAATTGATTCAGGTAACATTGTCAGAAGTGGCAAAGTATGTCCAGTGGAATCAACTTCTGATTTTTGAAGACGTCACCAGTGTTAACAATTTCTATACTGATAATTTATTGAAAATGTTTTGCTCTTTGATTTGTAATTGAAATGATCAAATTCAAGAATTCTTCAGTGTATTTTGAAGGTTAACACACACTCTACTCGCTTGTTATTCCTTAACTCCAGGTAGTTTTTAATTGTATTTTGTTACATAAATACACATTTCCTTGCATACTTTGAATGTAGCAGGTCATGCTGCGCGTACGTTCACAAAATAAAACCAGTGAGTCCAAATGACGTTTTTCTCATTCTTGGTGGTTGACTCCTCACACACACAATTTAAGTACAGTACTGTAAAAAATGGTTTAATTTTAGAATTTTATATCGCAAGTATCCTAGCATTGAGCACTCTGATTATAAAAATTATAAAACATTAAAATATTTTTAAAAAAGTGTGTGTGCACTAGGATTTTAGTCCCATACCAGATATCTTCTAATTTAGAAAAAAACTAGGCTGAAGTTTGGATGGAATTGGTTGTGTTGATGCAACACAAAATACATTTAGGAAGGAACAACCACCATTTTGACAACCTATCCTATCCTTACTTAATTGCAAACCAATAACTATCAAGCTTTTTCACTAAATCCCTTTACATTTTCCAGATTTATTTATTTATTTTTTTTTTAATTTGACATATCAAGCTTTTCCAAGACACCACCAAATTCTACTGTATAGTGAACTGGCGACCTGTGTAGTGATGCCAGGACTGGAGTTTGATTTACTAAAACTGAGCTAAAATATTGAGAATCCTTATTGCTAATTACACTATAACCTTACCACAGGACCAGGGTCCCCTCCTCTTCCTGGTGCACCTTTGGAGCCTTTATATCCCTAAAAACAAGGTGAACATATCTGAGTAACATACAAAGTCATTTTATGGGCAAATAGTTAAATTACTAAGTTACTCTATCCTGTCAAACTTGCTTATATATGGTACAGATGTTTATTTCATAACATGGGCAACATAGTGACACCAAAATAATTCAAACAGCATGTTAAATTTCAATATCCACAGTTCTATATAGTTCAACTCTTGTATATATAATTTCTCTTTATTACTTCGTGTCAAATATATACATATTTTAGTCATATTTTTGCAATTTAGTATTGGCATGCTTTAGAAATATTTGCTTTCAGCTGGATTAAATGTTCTTTTCTGTACTTTTTAGTTTTATTTTTTAAAAATCCCCCCCTCCCCCCATTTAGTTGTTTGAAATATGCTTTCAAAAACAACCTGGCTTTATCTTAGTTCTTTTTATAACAGCTGATAAGCAAACAGCATCCAAATGAAAAAAAAAATGTAATCTCTTATTTAATTTTTTTTTTAATTACCTCTCTGCCTTGTTCGCCAGGAAAACCCTGCTGGCCCTGCTCACCACGGCTACCCTGCAAGGAAAAATCACATGTTTAGTTCTGGGGTGTATATATATATATATATATAAAAAAAAAAAACATCAAAGATCTCCAAGTACAGCTGGTACACCAGAGTGTAATCATTAACCTGTCCCCCAGCAACACTCTGCCCTAGTGGAATAAATATCAGTAAAAAATACCACACAGTACAGATTATTGTAATGTCATTGCTTTTATTCCTATAAGGTAAAAACTTACACACAACAACCGCATATTCTTTGCGCGTCTTTGCAATTGATTGGAATGCTAGGATTCATGTTTCCCTTGTGGGGGGAACTGCATACAATTCTTGGCCTAATTAAAACCAGAATGGCTACCAACCTGAGTATATCCCCATAGTTTGTGTATTCTGGTAAATATGACATGTGAAATTATATATATGTTCCCGTTCCCATTCACCTACAATCATTTATTTTGTCCATGTACATAGACAAATCTCTTAGGTGCAGATTAAATCTCACTGTTGTCCAAGTGACGGCACCAATATTATAGAGACGAAGGCTGGGCACATACCAACAACTACGCACACTACAAACAAAGGGTTGGAACCGCTATGCTAAAGAGCCAGGTTTGTCTGCATTAGTAGTTATGGTGCTTCTAACATCATCTCATCTTACTGGTAGGGGAGAGAATCCTTAATGGCAGTGCATCACATAATACTGCTCATTCCACAAACAGTAATTTACAGAGGATCACCGAAACCTTGTGGGCGTGTTAAAGGGTGCATAAGGAACTTTTTATTTTATTGTGGTACATGTTCCCATGTGTTGCTACAACTGTTAACGTAAGGTGTGTGTATTGTTTTCATTTTTTTTTCTTTTTTTTTTTTTTTTTTTAACATTTTGACCACTTTTTAAATATTTAAAAAGTTCCCTGCCTCAAGATGGCTTCCCATATACCTCAGAACTACATTTCGCATCATCCTCCTGCTCACATATGTAACTTAGATGGATTTACCAGTGAGCAGGAGGGCGATGGGAAATGTAGCTCTGAGAGGTCCATGCAGGTGCATGGGAAGCCATCTTGAGGCAGGGAATGCAATTTAAAAGTTTAAAAAAGTGGTAAAAATGTAAAACAATAAAAAATTAAAACAATACACACACCTTACGTAAACAGTTGTTTAGCAACACATGGGAACATGTTACATAATAAAATAAAAATGTCCTTATGTACCCTTGATTGGATACCAATGTGGGAAACATGTTACTCAATCAACAATAGTTCCTTTACCTACACAAGTAGCCTTAATTGCATTAATTAACGCCTTGGGAGTCACATGCAGAATGTAACAACACATCTCTGAATAGGAGCAGTGATTTACAACACTTTACATACATAGTGAATTAGGCTCCCTATTCTCTGTTTATTTAGTGGCAGGTGAAATGAACAGGCTGTGTGTATATCTCCCAAGAAGATGCCATGCACAAGAGCTATCCATATCAAAGCAAGAAAAGTGGGAAGACGCTACCTTGTGCCTTTAATGTCTCTATGACAACCACATCCTTGATCGTTCACAGCTGGTTTCATGCCAACTAGTAAGATCCAAATGAATTAATGCACATGTACAGCTTTACTTAAATAAACAAAACTAAATCGCTAGCATAGCATATTAAAGCAAGTAGAAAATAGGACTTACTTTTGGGCCGGCAAAACCAGCAAAGCCAGGCTCCCCTGGCATACAGTCACATTCTGTTGGGCCGGGACTTAATCCCAGCAAAGCACACTGTGAGGGATACAAAATAACAACACACAGATGATGATTAATAGAACCGATAAAATGTGTAACAAAATGTAAAAAAAAGAAAAAATAAAAAATACATGAACTGCGTGCATTAATGAGAATAAATAAATAAATGAATGCATAACTTACCCGTTCATCTTTCTATAAGAAAGAAAGAGACAAAAAGTCAGGATTTCTATCTGTTGTACAGTACTTTGTTTGATGCAAGTTTACTATCTGGCACATTTATTGCTCCACACTCACAGTTCCTGGGATGTCACAGCAGGGTTCATCTCCTGCTTTGTTGGGGTTGCTGTAAATCTGCAGTTTCTGAACATCAACCTGTGAGATAGAAAGTCATTCTGATTGATTTTGCTGTCAAAAGTACAAAAGCCTGATGCTCAAAACCCATCGAAAATAAGGTTGCCTATATACTGCTTGGCACTCTTATTTGTTTTTTTCTTTTTGATTTTTAGGACCCTTCTGGCCTTACAACCAAGTGAAGTAAAAAGAAAAACAAGACTGTTGGAATGGAAGGCAAATCTGGGAAAATGTTTATTTGATATAACAAAAAAGAAGATATCATTCTATTTATTGCCATAACTCATCTGTGGAGTCAAATATGTATTCCTGTTGAGCTCTGTGTTCATTGAACCAACATTCAGAATAGTTACATCTCCACTAGCAACAAGGTATAGAAATCTCTGCTCAAAAGGGGAAAGCACAGGTGGCAGAGATTACTCCTACACCCATGTAAGTTGCATGTTCTGAGCCCTGTTTCAACCTGCACTGTGTGTGGTTTCAGAACCATTCTACTGACAACCATTCAAACAACCTGCTCATCAAGAACTGTTTCAGAGTCTGGTCAGATGAAACACATCTAAAGACTGAATGCTTTATAGAAAACAATAGATCAACAACATCAGTGCTCCAGATTATGTTTTGGGTCTGGGAGTAATTTACCCTCTAATTTTAACAGAGAGTAAAATTTATTTTCAGGGGGTAAAATACAACATTACCTTGAAGTCATGAGTAATCTCGATAAACATTGTACAATCTTTAATGGTAATGGGGTAGGCATTAACAAAAAGCCTTCCATTTTAACTGCAATGTTACTTTCAACTTCTGTACAATCATGCATGTGTTCTACAAGGTTCTTTATCGGCTCAGCATTTTTTCCGAGGTATCACACTGACTCTCCAATTTAATTATGTTACTTATATTTTAACATTAAATTCTTAAACTCAGTGAGCATGTTAAAACTTCAATATAAAGCTGTACAGATAAACAATAAGGACATGCATTAATACATTATAAAACAGTTGGTTTAATATTATAGGCACCTTTTTTTTAGTGGTTGCCTCTGATGATAGTTGCAGTTGGATTTGTAGCTGGACTGGGGTGTTTATGCTTCAACCTGTGTAGCTTCGAATTGTTCTTATTCTTACTGTGATTGGCTGCAAAGACAACAGGACTAGCCCGAGATTGGATAATGTTTGTTGGGTTGGTTTTCTTGTGTACAGTTGCCTAGTAACTGAAGACATTGTATTCTGGGAGATGTAGTTGTTAGTGGAAGTTTTAGGGGAGGCAGACAAGCTGTGCAGCAAAATTGCTGTGCGTATTTCTACGCATTCAGTTTAAATTTAGTAAGTATTTCTGATTTATTAATGTGTAAAAACGGCAGTTATGCAGCTTATCTGGACCACTAGTCAACATGATCATCGCCTCAGTCAATCAGATTCACATTTGGCTCTGGTAGGTTCTAAAATCACAGAGACGTACTAAAGAAACTAAAGAAAAGAAAAGTAAAGCACAATATTGAGTACTCTGCACTTTTCAAACATGCCACCAGCCTACAACTCACACCACAACATTTACACAAATGCCATGCCCTCAGGATGTCATCACGCATTAATCAATATAATACCATAGACTAATAAGCATGGTAGCTACGGTACTCACAGGAAGGGTTGCAGCATCCCTACTTCTTGTGGCTAAAGATGTCAAACCATCAGTTCTGATGGATCCGTACTGACTGAAGGGGGCGCTGCCGACCTGCTGGCAATCCACGTACAGGGTGAGCTGGTTCCTGTGAGCACTGAGCGAGAGCTTGTGCCACTCTCCATCGAAGAGGCGGCCTATGTTTTCAAAAGTGGTGACCTTCTCCTCCCCAGCAGCGGCCGCGTTGAAGACATCGACAGCGTCAAGCTCCCCATAGAGCCGCAGGTGGAACTGGTCTCCACCTTCCCGGTCCTTCACATCCACCAGGTTCCACACCTCCTGCGGCGTGTCCTCCAGCATCCGAAACGTGGAAACCACTGAGAACTCCTGAGGGAACCCATGAGGCTGAACCAGTCTGCGCAAAGGGAGAAAAGCAACATTCCAGGTGCTATCTGGGAGCTATGGGGGCACTGCTTTTTTCTAGCATGTGTATTCAGGCACTTGTCAACATGCTCATGTCCACTATGCATAATCAATGCCAGTTCTGTATTAGTGTTCATAGTGGAGACATACAATATTGATGTATGGAGGGTGGACAAAAGGAAAGGGATCAAGAGTCACAAATTGAACACCTTTCCGTATTATGTTAGATATTTGCAAATGACCATCACCTGCACCTCCGGGATACCTATTTTCCATTTAAAATGTATATATTCTGGCATTATATCAATACAGTATTTGGGGATTTATAACGGTTTAAATACACATCTCTGAATAGGAGCAGTGAAGTTAAATGTAATCAGATTACTTATTTCAATTACGTATTACTATATATAACACTGTTCCATGCAAATTGAGAACTAAGTGGCATTGTTACCAGTTTATGACTAGACTGCAGTATCTCACTTCACAGACAAGGCTAAAAGACAATTTGATAACCATGTAAAATACTGTACACAGAATTCCATACCTTGTTTCCCGTCTAACCTGCACTTTTGGGCCAAGGCGATAAGCACTTATGTCCTGCTGGGTTCCTGGCACAATATTCACTCCCACGGCACTGGGTACCCTCATCTCCGCAAGAACATCCGTCCCTGTAAGGAGGGGTCAAACAGACCAATGAAGGTCTAGTTTTTGGTCAGGTTTCACATTTTCAGAATCTGACTTGCCCTCTTTGAAGTTGCTTCAGTGCTCTGGACTAGTCATGTGAGCTGTTTAATTGAGTCAAAAACTATACTTGCCATCATCACATTAGAAAACATACATACTGTATGTTGAAGTTTACATACAACCTGCAAACTAATGTGCCTCACACCCTGCATTAGATGTTTAGATTATTGTGCATATCTGACTATGCCACTTATTGTCACAACTGCTGTTATATTACTCCGAGAATGGGCAACTCAAAGTATAAGAGATATAATGAAGTAAATGTAGTTAACTGCTTTCGGACCTGGACTGAGGTTTTATTTGTTCAAATAAAGAATTAAGAACGTATTTGGAATAAAAGACATTGTCAGGAAAGGCCAGAGTTGTCCATTCCTGTTTTACACCGTCAGTCACCAATAATTCCCAGATGCATGTAGACCAACCAGTCTTTCATGGCTGCCTTTCCTTAAAGAGTAAGTAGCGGGGTTCTGAAAAATATAGCGTTACATGACTCCATCTACTGCTACAACTGTTTAAATAACAGACCTGTAATTTTTCTTTTCACTGTTAACATCCTGACAGCTTTTCACACTTACAACTTTAAAGTCTCTTTCAAAGTTTTCAAAGCTCTTTTCAAAATGTCCACTCCAGTGCACTGATAATGTAAGGATTATTGCCCCCTTTGTCAAACAGGTAACAGCAACAACAATCCAGGATGTGGTACAGAACAGAAAATCCAGACAACTTCTTGTTTTTGTTTTGTTTTAAAACTTCCTGCAGTGATTTAGAGGACCCCCAATGCACTAGAGCGGACAGTTTGAAAAGAGCTTTGAAACAGAATTTAAACTTAGAAGTGTAAAAAAGTTGTCAGGATGTTAACAAAGAAAAGGTACATTATTTAAACAGTTGTAACAACAAGTGGGGACGTCTAACACAATATTTTTTGGAATACTGCTACTTACTCTTTAAAGAAGTATGACACTATACCTAATCTTTTCTTCTTTCAGTAACATCAAGATTGCATCACAGATTTCCAAATTGGCTTACAATACTGCTAAAATATGGGAACAGAACAGAATAGATTAATTTCCATTTAAAAACTAAATGTCAATTAAAATAATGTATTTATACACATACAAATATACAGTACCGTGTAACAGCATTACAAGATTATGTGCACTGCAATCATCTCTTATAAGAAATGCCCAGCGAAGATTAGCCAACAGCATTGATGATCTACCCTCCTTTAATAGGGTAATTCAATAATTCCATAACTATTCACAGTTATGCACAGTGACAAACAATTAAAGCTGAACCACAGAGCTACCAGCAATAATAATCGCAAAGACTTTTGATTGGGCGACCATCACTGATGGATATTTGTAGTCTGTCTGGTTGATTTCTAGCTGAAAACAATTATTAAAATGGCATCTGAAATAACATACAATGTAATAAAACATGTTAAAAAAAACTAAGAAGCATAAAATGCGATATATATATATATATATATTAGATATATATATATATATATATATATATATATATATATATATATATATATATTATATATACACATATACACATATGTGTGTGTGTGTGTGTGTTCATATATGTATAAAGAAAAAAAAAGATCAAAATGACAGAAGGTCAGGTAAAGTAAAAACAAAAAAGTCCAATTTTTTTGATTAATCTGCAAACACAGCACACACACATGTCGGTGTGTGTAGTTCATAGTAGTAAGAGGCGTACATCTGTAACTGTAAGCAAGATGGCTACCTCGATACATTTAACATTCGTTACTTTAAATCTGCGAGACGGACACTGGAGCAGACGCAAATTTAGCAGCAGCAGAGTGGCAAATTAGTGCAGGAGAATAGTAATAAACGTCATTAATGTGAACTAATAAACCATGCAATAAAGTTCATGTGAACTGAGACCCACCTGTGTATCTGAATCTTCATTACATTTTTACTAAAGAGTAAGGACACTACACCAAGTTTGTACAGTACTGTAATTGATTCATTCACTGCAATTCTTTCAACTGTTTTCATAAACGTGTAAGTACTGTAATACTGTAAAAGTGTGAGCACTGTTACTTATATGCATGTTAATGCCATGGCTCATTGCACCGCTGGTTAACTCGACACCTTGGATAAGCTGACACAATGTGGCATCCTGATAGATAGATAGATAGATAGATAGATAGATAGATAGATAGATAGATAGATAGATAGATAGATAGATAGATAATATGGACTGGAGAGGAGGGCTATAATAGAAACGCACTGCCCAGAAGGAAGATTATTGTTAGTGACAGGGGGCTATATGTTTTTGAAGTTCATACTGCGTAGTTATCAAAGTTTTTTGGCATACAGCTCTCATTCTGGCTTGACTGCTGCATAATCCAGTTTATATCCTGGCTGTCATATTTGTTTACATTGTCGAGCTGAATTTGTTTGTACATTTTAGTGTTTGGTGCATATTTCTTTTGTAGGTGAGGAGAGCAGTGAAGAAGGTCGTTCATTTGAAAAGGGGCGGCACTGACAGTGATGACAGTGGTACATGATAACTCAATGATGGAGGAGAGGAATAGAGGGGGATTAGTGTGTTTGTTTACTGTATGAGGGTGACAGTAACATTCTGGGAAAACCCCAGACTGACCATTACAAATCATAATAAAAAACACCAAAAACATGATCTGAACAAACAATATATTTGTTTTGTAAAAAAAAATAAAACAAATGAAAGCAGTGTTTGTATTTAGTCCAGTGCAAGTGATCTTGAGTCACAGGAGTCATGCTCTATTTGAGTCATTTCACACTTCACTATTACTCATGGAAGAATTTACCAAGGGTCATTTTGCCATTTGCCATTTCATATATTAAATATTTATGTTTCATATATTTCAGATGGTATGGTAGGAATATCTAGATAGATTGATGTTCTTGTTTGATATTTATATTGATGTTTTGTTATATTATATATATATATATATATATATACTATATATATATATATATATATATGGGGGAGTAGATAAATTTCTAAAGAATAGATATGCTATTCTGTATACATATATAAGAAGATCATAAAGAGCTTCAACGAGAACAACGATCCAAGCTGTATAAAATTAGTTGGTTCTTTGTCGAATGATGAGCATGAAACAGTGAATTTCTGAGTTGGCAACAAGACTGAGGTGGAGTTAAAAATGACAACTTGGGGGTGTTCGACAGTTTCTTCCTCCTCTGAATTTTTTATATATTTTTTAACTTACACAAAGTTGCCAAAGTTGCAGAGGGGACAGGGATTCAAGTTGTGATCTCTTAGTGGTCATTTCTAAAACCAAATCATGCCATAAATACAGATTTCAGTAATGACATTAGTAAGTCTGAGTTAACAGTGTGGAGTCTGTGTGGAGATTTCTCATGAAACAACGGTAATTGTACAGTTTTAAATATAGAAGCACCTACCGGTAACTGAAAACCTACCACAGCATCAGCCTTTACACAAGTTTAACAAATATACTGGTCTTACCCACTGTGAGTGAAACTGACAACAGTAAATATATACATTTTATAATATTTACAGAATACACAAGTCAGGCATTTAGTTTGTATATGAATAACATGTCTTGTGCGCAACAGCCTATTACACTAAAGGGATTTTTAAATTTTGCATATAATTTACCAAATACTGTTAATCTGGCCAATTTATTTAGAAAAATTAATTTCCCTATGAAGTGACTAAAACATTTTAAACAAATACCTTCGTCATCATAGACTTCAGGGGAAGGTAAGTAATCATCATATGGATTGGGGGTGGTTGCTGGGTAGCGGTACGGCACTCTAGTAGTCATGGTGGTGACCTCTTTAGCAGCAACATAGGACTGTGTGGTGGTGGTGTAGGGGTACTCCTCTTCAGTGATCATTGTAACCAGTGGAGTAGTTTGGGGGTAGGGGTAGCCAGAAGCTGTGTGCTCTTCATAACCAGGTGTGGGCTCCACAGGATACTCATCTGAAAGAGTTTGTTACATGCAAAATCATCAGGGTTAGTATGAGGGATTGGTCAGGAATATGTGTTGGTCTATATTTCTATACACAATTCAAATTAAAAACAGACTAATGTCTTTCTATGAAATGTCTTTACTAAGTTTCATAACACAGCAGTTCTCTATATATGTGTAAATGTGTTGTATGCACTAGTGCCTTCACTAACCCTGTTGCCATGGACTGGCATTCTGTGCATATCGCCGACAACGAGTTGCTGGAATTATAAGGTTCTTGCAAGGTTATGTATTGAAACTATATACATGGTATATATACACACACTTAAGATGCAACTGACCCCATGAGACAAGAAGAGAATGGTTACCAATAAGAAGTTTCTTTTTTTATGCATAGGTACACTGAAATCAAGTTACACATTTTGTACAAGGTGTTTCTTTCAAACTAGTGAATCTGAGATCTGCCTAGACATAGACAATTCACGTCAAGTATGTATCATACAATTTGCTACCTGGATGGGGGTATCCTGATGGCTCTCCATTTAAGTCTTCTACCGCTGACCCTTCATTGATATGGGAATTGTAATCTCCTTTAACAAGACAGATAATTAAGCATAAACTTCACATATGATGATGAAATACAATCAAATGAATTAACTGACATTAAAAATAAAGTATGTTGCACAGTCTCTTGTGTTATAAATGAATAAGGAAAGTTTCACTCACCTGAATGGTATCCAGAATAATCCTGTCCATAGGAATGAAGAGACTGCAGAGCAACAAGGGCCCAAATAATCAGCCATGGCCTGACTCCTCGCCTTGATGCAGATGAAACCTACAATTCACAATTATAACAAGCTGTATCAGCTCAGCAGTTATACGTATTTGGCAACTGTTCTGTTACAATAGAGTAGCGTAGTCAACCAAGTGTCATAACATGCTTTCAAACAGCACAACTAATAAGCTTACAGTCCTACGTTAGTGATCCTCATATTCACAATAGCATCTACCATATTCTGCACTTGTATTATTCTACTACCATTTTCACACTGGTACTTTAGAGTGGTGTTGAGTTTGAAATGAAGCAAGACTCACACCTTGTTTTGTTCATTTTTACCTTCATGCATTTTGAGTGTGACTGACTACTGGACTAACTAATCCACATCCGGGGGTAGTTTCAAGTCTGCATGAATTACTAGTAATGTTACCCTGCATTAGCATGTGAAACCAAAGCCACATTCAAAAATAATGTGACTTTTTGGATTCTGCATGTATTATGCTTATAAAAATGTGCTTTACACAGAACTGCCCTGCAAAGTCAACTCCAGCTTTAGTGTGTCTACACTGAAGAAAAACTAAACTGCATCAAATTTGGGATTAGTTTTTAGTGTGAACAGAACAGGGAGCAAAGCTGCATTAACTACTCCTGGATCTGACTACCAGATTCAACAGAGTGTGAAAACTCTATAATATTGCTTGGTTTCACATAGCACTAATCTTGGACTACCTTACCTGAACCTAATTAGGGGCCTACTTAACCAGCCATAAATCAGACGGTGTAATCACCAACTGATTTCCTAATCGAATACAGTAATAATCAACAATAATGGATGGATTGAGAACATCCTATTCAAAAGCATGAAGCAAACATGTGTAGTCTTAACACAATTTTTCAAATACAACTGAAATCGAGGCTGGCTAAATGAATGATTTAATATTCACTGAATGCGTATTTGCTGAATTGTTAAAGGTAAACTGTCAGCCAGAGCTTCCCCGAGTCTCTTCCAGAGGGTAATCACAAGTGAACTCTGGATGGTTGGTTAATACAGCATGATCAAAAACAGTATTTGAACATGCTAAAGTCACACACTATTAATTAAATTAACTAACACAACACCTGAGCCTCTGAAATAACAGCAGTACAATTAACACACAACAAAAAGTTCACATAAAATATATTTGTTTTCAGTTTGCTGTAGTTTATATTAATATTGAGCACTTATTCAAAAAACCACTGTTTTAAGGAATTGTTGTTAAAGACTTGTTTTTAAGGTACATTTTAGTTAATTAAATGAAGTTTACAGTTTGTTAAACTAAAATACATTTTATAAACACTTTTACTCATGTTTGCGTGTTATAATGTTTGAATGACTTCTAGTGATAAATGACGGCAGAAAAAACTTAAGAAAATAGAGAAAATACTTTTTCCAGATTTTGCATTGCTTGCAAACACATTTTAAAAGCTGCCATATAAATGATGTATTCCACACCACTCAATGTGTATTGGAAATGTATTTTTTAGTTCTACAGAATATTGCCTGATTAACTGTTAAGGTTGGAGGTTTAATCAATCACTTAAATTGTACAGTTATATTCACTATGCTTAGCTCAATGGAAAAGTGCTTTCATTTTTGGTGAAAGAGAATCATGTGTTACACAATGACATAACGTATAGGAGACACAACAGTTGGAAAGGAACTCCAAAGGCTGCTGGGAAATCTATGACTATAAGAAATCCTTATAAAAGTTTACCTTAGGAAAAGCGTAGCAAAGTGTATTAAACAATAGTGGAATCAAGGTAAAGTATAGGTAAGCACTGTAAAAACAAAACGGTAGGGTAGGGTAAAACATGATAATAAACATGGCAAACCATAAATTATGGTAAATGCATAGCATCACCATGGGACAAGCATGGCAAAACTGCAAAAATACAGTGGTACACTTTTCTAAGGGAAAGCCCTGCTCTATAGCCTCTAGTGCTGCTGCCTTCTCCCAGGTATCACATCACAAGGTTTATGATTCAAACAAAGTCTTGAATTTATATCAGCGGCTTAAGCGTATAATGCAATTGTACGATATGTAAATATAACACAGAATGCAATTTGCAGGCTATGCATACATATTTACCGACGTACTGTATTGTGCATTTATTTCAATAGGCGGTAGGTTGTGGAGCCTGTTGGAAATGCTTGCCATTAATAATACAAAATGTAATTTTAAATATTTTTGATTAAAAATAACACCATCCCATTAATGTATACAGATATTTATCACTACACAACACTCGCTACCTGTTAGCATCAGCATTATTTTATGTATGTGCTAAACCAGTGATATTCAATTATATTTATCGACAGGTCACCTTTAGGGATTTATAACAGGTGTCAGCGATTACCATGAAAAAAACAGTTTTGATTAAAATGTAAATAGATGTAGGCTCATATAAAGCTAGCGCCTACAACAAAGCCATGAAATAATGAGCATGTATTTGGATATTTTTAACATAGCATGGAAGGGAGAGCTAAATTTCATCTACTATCTCAAAAATGATCTGTTTACTTTCTATTGAAATAAACATGCATAATAATATTATGAACTTCCTATTATAATATTGTGTTCATTCCAACATATCACACTGTCAATTTGTACCTTAGTTGCTACTGCATCTTTTAAAACAATAATGAGGCTGTGGTTAAAGAAAAGGGCTTGTAACTAGGAGGTCCACGGTTCATATCCCTGCTAAGCCACTGACTCACTGTGTGACCCTGAGCAAGTCACTTAACCTCCTTGTGCACTATATCAGGTGAGATGTTGTAAGTGACTCTGCAGCTGGTGCATAGTTCACACACCCTAGTCTCTATAAGTTGCATTGGATAAAGGTCTGCCAAATATAAATAATAGTAGTATGTTTATACACACAGGTTGAAATAGTAGTTGCTCAAAGTGATTGCTCCATATTAGGAATAAAGGACATCAAGTATGACAATCTATAGAGTAATGGTAAAATATGTTTACCATACTACTGTAAACCTCCTTTTATTTGATTGCCATTGTTGCTACATGAATTTATTCACTTACTTAAATGCGTTAATTGTATATATGCTTACTGTTTATCCTTCACCACTTAAATGAATGCTGTCTAATTTTGTTATTTCAAAATTACCAAAAAAAAGGGCAGCATATATACACATTATGTCACTGAATACTGTGTGGTTCTGCTGCATCTCATTTCTGACAAATTATTTGGAAAGAAACATTTTCTCATGAAGGCTGAACATTCCACACTCACAGCAAACTTCCATGTGTGCCCTTTTGTTCCTGGGATATCATAAAAAGTCATTTCAGCAGAAGTGGACATGTCACTATCGGCCAGTTTACTCACTCCTGACTGTGAAAAACAGCTAAGTGCAAAACGTACTCTTCTGAAAATCCCTTTACAGAGGTAATACAGTAAGGTCTGTCATGGCATCTTTCTCAAGTACTGTATTAAGTACATGTTAAACTGAGGCCCCAATTCTAGTTGTGCTTGCCAGTTCATCTTTGGTTGGAAAGGTCTTTCTTTCACTAAAAATGAAGCTATTCATCAGTAATACTAAAGAAACTAGTTCTTAAATATTGGAAAGGGGAAAGGGACCAGATTTCTCAGATTGGAAACATCTTACTCTTCACACTTAGGACGATTGTTGCAATGCTTGTAGTAGAACTGAACAGCGTTTTAAAAATATGGGATCTTAAGACCTTCTTATTCTATGTCAGTTGTTTGAACCAGATGTCAAATTATCTCAACAATATTAATTCAACAATGTTTTTGTTATTGTTGTGCACTTTTTGTAATCAAATTATATTTTTGAAAAATTGTAATAAAAATAATTGACAAAAAAGGGAATTAATTTATTTTAGTTATGCAATTAAGTTGCGTTTACCAACCATTCAACAACAAATAAAACTTACATGCAACTGCATAATTAATCAAACTATTTAAAATAATCAGTCATATTAAATTAAAATAGCAGCTGACTATATAGCAAGAACCCAGCATTGTTGAAAATATTATAAAAATATAAGTCTCCCTTTAGAGTTGTTTAAACAACTAATTAATTTCATATAATTAAACAACTAAATTAATTTATAATTAATATTTAATAGTATATAATCAAGTTACTATATATATATATATATATACACACACACATTAACAACATGTATAAATACAACAGCATGTCAATACAGACACTTAATTACAAATACACACATTTTGTTTATATATATATATATATATATTATATATATATATATATATATATATATATATATATATATATATATATATATATTACACAGTGCACACCCTTTATAAACATATAGTGGGGAGCCATAGTTACAAGACCATGCTATTTGTGTTTGGTATAACGATAACGAAAGTGTAAAAATGATACTGTAATGACATTATGGAGCAAATGTTGATAACCGTTTACGCACTATAAAGGAGGCACTGTGTGTGACACCTACACAGATATATATATATATATATATATATATATAATAGTTGATGATTCCCAACTCATTTTCACAAACATACTTTTACAGTGCAAGACATATTATCGGGGACAACCTTTATGTGAAGAGATTTTTGACCTTGATACACAAACTGGAATCAGTCCATCAGCTCCAATCCTCCAGTCACCGGGGCCCCTAGGCCTCAAGGGACTTCAGGGTGGGCAAAACAACAAACTGTACAGGGATTGCTGCATTACTTGACTAATCAGTACATTTTTCAAATCATTTTAGCATTACTAAGTATCCCATTGTGATTTAAAATGTAAATGTATAATATTTGACAACAGAGATATTTATAAAATGTATAATCTTAAATTTGTGCACCAAAAAAATACAGAGTATTCTGAAAAGTAACTTCTAATGGCAGTTTAAAATTTCTCTAGAAAATGTGACAATACATTTAGGTAATTATATAAGTTGTTTGGACTTGAGGCTTCTTAATTCCAGAACCTCGAAAAGGCAACAGGGTGTAATGAGTTTAATCTGTTGTTGAGGCATCATTAGGCTTTTTTTGGGAACCCAATTGACATCGATTTCACACATGTATTTGTTTTGTCATTAACATGTTTAATGAGTCATACACTACACAGCACCCTTGTTTGTGTAGTTTTCAAATAAACGACAAAGAAAGACATCAATACCTAGCAAGAATTACCTTTGATATTCTATTAATTATTGTGACTCTATATTAAGTAACCACTGATCTTTCTTTTTCAAAAAACTCACTGCTGTACTGACTAAAAATGTGGAAATAACACTAGAGATTCTGCGTTGTTTCCTTTGGCTTTTAGGTGTCTGTCTCTGCCAGTTACAACAGTAGCCACTTTCACAATCAAACCCCAAGTAAACTTTAATGTTGACAAGGCAGGGGAGGAGGAGGGGTTAAAGGGTTGTAAGACGAGCGCAAAAATGCCATGTAATCTAGATTTACCATTATAAAATTCACAATATCCTTTGGGCAGTATTTAGTACACAAATATATACATATAGTACTAGTTAACAGGTGATTTTAACCATAGAAACTCTCAACTCTTTTCAATATTGCTATTCTTGTACATCTTATCCAAACTAGTGGTTGGTTTCAGTAAATACGTCATCTATATTTTCAGTACATGCAAGTCTCAATTTGGTTGTAGACATTCCCCGCTCAGTTTAAATTTGTATTTAACATGCATTTACAAATCAAAAAAGAGGGTACATTGTCTTACCTTTGCATTTGAAGCTGCCATGGTTTCAGTGTGCTAAAGTCTATCTCAGTGTACTCAAGTACAGACACTTGTCCCAGGTAGTACTCAATTTTACTGAGTTCTTAAGACTTTTTTCATTATTATATCATCCAGTGTGATCTTAGTTCCCCCTGGTCAGCCTAGTGAACTAGCTACCTGGTGCTTCAAGGCAGGATTTCATCTGCCTCTCAGTTTGTCAGGCTGATCTCAGAGGGCCACGGGCAGACATTTACTCTCCCCAGACTGGTGAGAAATACCTGACCCTCTAAGTGCAAATATCCAGTTCGCCCTTCATCCTCAAACACACCCATAATGTATGAATAACCTACGACGTGGCATTTCTGTTCTACTTTAAAAGGGGACCAATTGTCTCAAAGTTCTGATCATATACAGAGGTATTTTTATTATTATTATTTTTTAACCTGTTTAGTTTAGGCTTACAATCATACCTTGCTATTCTTTAAAGGTAAGGATGCATACATTTTCTGAAGTCATGAAGTCAATGTTAACACCAGCATATGTGAAAATAAAACCATCAACCAAATAGTTGGTGCACTTTTAATTAAATAAAAATAAATACAATTCCGTAAGAAAATAATTCTATATTGATATATCTGTGTGGAGTTATTTTTAGTGGAACTCTTTGGAGGTTTGCAGTCTGGAAAGAGTTAAAATATTTTAATGTATTGGATACCATTTTATACATTAAACATTTTGTGCTCTACTATGAAAAAACTAACAGGCAGGTTCATATTTTAACTACATAAAGTTGTTTTTGCTGTTGTTGGTATCCAGCACTCTGTATCCAGCACTTTGTAAAAAAGAAGCTTTGAGATAGGGGCTGGTCAATGGGGCTAGTTACAAAATTATTATTATTATTATTATTATTATTATTATTATTATTATTATTATTATTATTTTAAATTGAAGTGGATTACAAACACCTTTTAGGTCCCAAGGTATGACTCATACATGACAATCCTCGCATTCATTTAATACAAGGATGGAGGAAATTATGGCTTGATCCAAGTTAGATGTAGTAGGTCAGAGAATATGTAATGGAGATGACTGCTATAGATTATCTCCCTCTGCTATGAGGGCTTTAAGATCATTCTCTTGGTCTTAGAAGACATTCAAAGTATGTACCCAACAAATGTTCACAAATAAACGGGGCATTATAATTTGCAATATCCATTCAAGTTTAATGTACTATACCACCCCAGATAGATAAGGTCGGTGCTAACGTGTAAACAGTGGTATCGCTGTTTCTTCTTATTTTATATTTTAGCTGTTGTAAAATCAATTTTTTTACTGAGGCATGTGATAAGCAGATTCCATACCAATGAGAAACCTAGAGCTACACTGGCACATTCCTGTGTAGGTGGCAGACTCAAAACTCCAATGAATTATCATATTCAAGAATGTTTAACGGTAAAGGGACTTTTTAATATTTATACAGCAGCACAAAAAATTTACCATAGTAAAACGTATGTATTTATTTATTAGTTAAAGGTTTCACACAACATTTGTTGTTTTAAAATAAATATTTTAATACTCTATCCTACTGTAGCGACCCAGGCACCAGTCTGTGTCTGCTGGGCTTTTATGTTGTTCCGTTTGTTTGTCCGGTCTGTCTTGTCCTGTGGATGTGTTGTATGTAGTGCAAGGGTACAACCACGCCACACAGAATGGGGAAAGGAGCAGGAATAATGGGGGGGGGGGGGGGGGGGGGATAAATACCACCTACATGGTAATAAGTGCAGGTTTGAGTGGTGAGCGGACAAATGCGTTGAGACGTGACAATTAGAGTGAAAGAGGGCCTGCGAGAGAGTGTGTGTGAACGAAGCCTGGGAAGGACGTAGAACGAGAGTCTGAGAAAGAGGGAAAGTGGGAGTCAGGGAGTAGGAATGATAGGGTCTTCTGTTGTTTTTGTGGTCTGGTCTTGGCCCAAACAGGGACCATATTAATTCAATCAATAAAGTGGTTATTCATTGCAACTGGCAACGCCTACATCTGCTGCTTTATCTTCCAAGTGCACGGGTCATTACATTAGTGTTTCAAAACCGGGATCACTTAATCCATGCCGTGGAAGGTGAAGCAGAGACAGCAAACAGAACAGGAGGAGGTGAAGGGAGCTGCGGCTGGATCCACAGGCGGCAAAGAGGAGCGAGAGGTAGAAGCGGGTCATGAGGGCAAAATGGAGGATGCCATGCGGAACGAAGAGGGGTGGAGAAACATTGTGTTAAAGAAAGCTGTGACATCACCGCACACAACGTCAGCGAGAAGCGACGTCACTCCAAGATAGCTGGTGAAACAATAACAAAGCGGCCTACACACCTCTCCAATACAATGGCAAGACCAACTGGCAACTGTTTAAAATGCAGCTTAGAACGATATCAAACATAGAGAACTGGACATGAGAAAGCAATTAATCTGATAGCTTGCTTGCAAGAAGATGCTCTGTATAAACTACAAGCCACTGTATTACAATTCACGGATTACGGGACAATATTAATGGAACTGGATGCATGCTTTGGGGAAGTGTGTCCTACAATTTGCTAGTTCACAAATGTAGGCCATGTGTGTGCTGTACTGGACCATTCCCGATCAGCATTTTACAAGTGTTTACCACATGGTGGTAAAAATGCAAAGACAAAACCATTATTGTCACTAAGGCAAGTTCCAAGGGCTTTCCACCAAAATATAAATAACTGATGTGTCATGGTTGAGTGATCCCTGTTGGTCCACTTGAGTTGGACTGACCCGTGTGTAAGCTACACAGTGAAAAAAACAAAAGGAGCATCGAAGTTCTCGTCTGCAGGCAAATTTACGATAAACTAATTAAGACTAAAACACTCCTGTAGACTGAATCAAAACCAAACTCTGCTATAATTGTCAAGTAATCAATATCAGACTAATGGCAAATACTTGTTTGATGTTCAAAATTAGATTAACACTGCCATCAATATTGTTTGATAAGAGTAAGTGCAGAGTATCCACAAAAGAAAGACATGTCAGCCTCATTGGATAATTCCGATTAGGATTTATAAATAAATTATTTAGTTTCATTGTTAAACCTTACCTCTGTGTAAGACTTGTAATATGGACATTTTTGGCTTTGTAGGACTGGTGCCTCCTCTTATAGTCCCTCATTTCTGCAAGAACCTCAAGATGCGATTTTGGACAATTCTGGTCCTCATCTACAGCAAAACAGATTTTTTCAGACACTTAGTATGAACAGGTTCTGTGCAAAATGTCTGGGCAGCAGTCAAAGAAAGTTCAAATTCACATTATCAACAGGGGTAGGAATGATGCTACAGATACAAAGTATTATAAAATGGATTTAAAACCTCTGTGGCTTTTTACAGAAAACTACCATCTTAATTCCACATGCAGAGAGACAGCACAACAAACAGAGAAATTAACTGAACTAATGCTTGAAAATGTAGATGATAATAAGGCATCCTCATCTTTCGTCTTTCATTCCTTACAACAACAGGTTTTTCTCATAAAATTACAGAACGTACTATTTTGCCTTCTTGCCAGTATGGTTGAATGCTTAAAGCACCAGCCTCCTTGCAGGTTCTTGGCTTTTTCAGACATAGTCGACATGATGTGTTTGAAAGGATATTATTTTGAAAGGATACTGCATGTAAGCAGAGTGCGCTTTCCTGTATCAACTGTACGCGATGTGCCTTTCACTGGGTTTACAACTTCTTTAAAACAAATGCAAAAATAATGCAAAATATTCTTTTTTTTATGCAATTACAAAGTTATAAATGTTAGATTACACTAAAACCAAGTCATAACTTAAATTACTGCCAGGAACGGGCATAAAGCCAGTACTGGCCTTGTATATTGTCTGTGTGTCCAATCCATGACAAGATCCCTATTCATTATTGCTAGGCAACTTCTCTCCTCCTTGACAATTTCATAGCACTTCCTTGAACTTTGTTAGATTTAGCACTGGCTTCTTCTTCGAGGAGGAGGTTGGCGCTTGCCATCTAATAACAGATGAGAACCCTCTAACGCCCTTCTACAATTTCTCAGTCTATACATCTCCGTTTTCTAGTAGTCAGTATGTATTGTAATATATGTTTTATCTTCCCTTTGTTTTCCCTTCCCCTCCTTCAGTCTACTGTGTATTGATAAAAGTATCCACCTCTAATGCCTTCAACTGATTTATTAATATCTCTGTTGTTTGAATTTATTACATTCTAATATATAATGTTGTACAGTTTCTAACCTTTGACATTCTCCACATAATCCATCTACATGTTTCCCTATTCTAAACAAATGCTGACTAAATGCTGTATATGTCCAATTCTCAATCTGTTCATTATAATTTCTTCCACCCTATTTAATTACCCTCTAGATGTTCCCTAACCTGACCTTTGGCTGTATATCATAATAAAACCTTCTCTTATGAGTGTGTTCCCATTAATTTTGCTATAATTCCATATTTTTTTGTTTAGTTATTGCATTTATTTCTGCCTGGCACAGAGGGGATGCCATATCCATGTCCTTTCTCAATAACCCATTTTCTGCCACCTGTTCATTACCTAGCACCCAATAATTGTTTGGTACCCATGCTAATATAATAGCTATATTTCTGATTGCATATGCATTTAATGCTATTAAAATATCATCTATAATATCTTTCCTGATTTCACTCCCTGTCTCAATAGCATTCGGTGAACTCAAGGAATCAGTAAACAGGACTGTTCTGTCTGGTTTTATTTCCATCACTTTATGTATCACACCTAACAATGCCAGTGCTTCAGCAGTAAATATAAACAGGAGATCAGATCATCTCTGCCTTTTACAAAACATGTAATGCACCCTTTTCTCTTTCACATATTAATTTGCCTGTCTTTTAATTAATTCTTTCCCCCTGCACGTGTCTATAATTTCTACAAGTTGTTTACAAATTTGGGTTTTTTACAAAAGTCCGCCTAGGTATTCGGATATGATCAGCGTTTTCCACCTGTTCTAATTAATTGATCTTTAAATCTTCTATCCAATTCCCTACACAAAGTCTAAAAGTACCTCCCTTTTTTCATTGAATGTGTTTATACTGCCAATAACAATTTTCATTCACACAGTTTCTGACTGGATGCTCCATACTCAAATATTAAATATTACTCCAATATGTAATATTTAATAACACCCTCCTGAGTTCCAATGGAATTTCTACCATCAAAACATGTAATGCTGTAACCGGTAAAGATCGCATTGTTCCTGAACAAATTTGCAAAGCTTGAGCCTGTATCTGAGCCTGTATCTGATTAAAAACCTGCAATCGGGTTTTGTTTGCAGCTCCCAGACCTTGACATCCAAAATCCAAAACACTTACTATTACACCTTTCTATATATATATAACGAAAAGACACACATTTGCCCGTTTTCCCATTGGAAATAGTGATATTTTGAAATATCACTGTCCTGGTCACAAAAGCAAAGTTTGTGGGGAATAATAGCCATTTTCTATACTTTTGAGGCAAAGCAATTAGGAAATAACACTTACTACCCAGGAACAACAACAAAAAAAAAAATGTTACATGGTGTAATAGTCTTGACTGTGCTCCAAGGGATATTCAAGGCATTTGATATTTTTTTTTACCCATCCCCTGATCTGTGTCTTTCAGCAACTTTGTCCTGGAGTTCTTTTGAAAGCGCCTTGGTGCTTATGGTTGAGTCTTTGCTTTGAAATGCACTACCCAGCAAAGGGAACCTACAGGAACTGCTGAATTTATCCTGAAATCATGTCAATCACAATAATTTAACACAGGTGGAGGCCACTTAACTTGGTGTGTGATTTTGAAGGCGATTGGTTACAATCGAACGATTGGTTACAACTTTGGGGGGGCGACAACACTTATCCAACCAAGATATTTCAGTTTTTATTTTTAATTATTTTTCTACACATTTCTAGAATATTTTTTTTCACTTGGAAGTTGTGGGGTAGGATGTGTAGATAAATAATTCTAGGCTTTAAGGCAACAAAAGGTGAAAATTTTGAAAGGGGGTGTAGACTTTCTATAGGCATGTGTGTGTGTGTGTGTGTGTGTGTGTGTGTGTGTGTGTGTGTGTGTGTGTGTGTATATATATATATATATATATATATATATATATATATATATATATATATATCAGTAAATTTTTCTAAATACCTTCAAGTTATGGAAGTTGAATTCCACCTCTCTTTTCCTTGAGAATATCATGCTCACAGACTTTTTGTAGAAATTTTAAACCCCCCACTCATCTGACTAGTTTGCTGTTTTGTCTATTGGCTGCTCTTTGTAATTCCCTCTGTATCACTCGTCTTATTTATTATTATTATTTTATACAAAATACCCCATCCTCTGCAGAAAAAAAAAAAAAAAAAAAAAAAAAAAAAACTATTTACATTTAGTTTTTAAAATGTCATCTGCTATCCTGCTATCGTGATATTAAATACTGTAATAGTGGGATTATTGTCATACTTCCTTGTGGAGTGCCGTTTTCCTTTAGCACTGGCTCCTGGAAAGGGTAGTTTTTATAGCTTCATGTTGATAGTAATTCTCCATAGCGTGTACTACATCCCCCACAGGCTACCGCGCGAAAAGCGCGCATGCTCTGTTTTGCATTACGTTTCCAGTTTTTTTTTTTTAAGTACTGACTGTAATCACGTACTGTCTGTATGTAGTACAGGATGTGTGTGTGTGTTTTTTTAACTTGTAATACTTTTTTAATGGGAAGTCTGTCAGTACTTCGTCGTTAGTATTGTATTGGAACCGTTTTTGTTCATGTCAGTCTATTCTACTGTTTAGTTTTTGGATTCGTTTTTTTTTTTTTTTTTTTTTTTTTTTGTTTAGAGTAAATGGTCGGTGCAGTTTCTTACTGTTGTTGCACTACTTTAGAAAGGTAGCTACTGGACCTGACTATATCGTTATCAACAACATCAATGGGCCTGCTGCTAAAACATACATAGAAGAGGAAGGTGCAGTATCGGTATAGAATGTGGCAGAGCATTGGTCTGACCTTCTTGGTTATTGTTGCCACCCTAGTATGTGCCCTGCTGTTCATGCTGTTTGGTAAGTACGCTGACATAAGGGAACATAATTAACTTGCTAATGTGGGTTCCAGTTGCTTAAGGCAAATCGGCATGTATTTAGTGTATTTTTTTCACGCACTAAACTAGTTGATCAGTGTTAAAAAGTATACGACTAACAGTTTCCAAAAGTGAACAGCAAACGGTTAGCTATGCATTCTTGACAGTGTTTTCGTCGAGTCCACCCCATCCGAATCAAGACCAAGACCAGGACTGTCCGATTCCGAGTCCACGACCGAGCCCTTGAGGTCCGAGACCGAGTCGAGTCGTCGAGACAAACGAAACGTTCACTAGCCAAATATTGGATAGTATAATTCAGAATAATATTAATAACCACTACTTCTACTGAATAATACTAAATTCAGTACATTTACATATGTATAAACAAGTAAATATGTATGGAAATACTTTTACATAATGGTTCATGGCCACAGTAAGAGTATGAAAAGATTGACTGTCACTAGATCTGTTTATTTTTTATGTGGAAAAGTCTGTGACTGGGGCCTTCATAAAATGTTAAAATCTGTGCATTATAGCAAATGTGTACCAAACGTAAGATCTATGATTTGCACTTGATATAATTGATATGGTTTAATCACTCCCAAACAGATTAGGTGCTTCAAAACAGTACACTAAGCATAGCTGTTTTAAACGCCTAATAGTATTGAACATACTGCAAAAGGAATGGAAATTACTCAAGAGACAACTAATTGCAATAAGCAGTAATCTTAACACCATCAGATAACTCCTCTGTTGAAATTAACAGCCGACCTATGCTTCCAACAGCAATACTTTGTAAACTACCGATAATCTGGATAGGCAGGGCCTAATTTTGAGAACAAAATTTCAAGTGGTTGAAGTAATATAAGCCATACAAACTAGTACTGATTATGCCTGTTGCTGCTAGGCTTTAATTCCTATTGTGGGGGGGGCGTGTAACCAAGCTTGTCACGCTCAGGTTCGTGGCCCCTTTAAAACAGACCCAGTCACAGGTGTTGGAGGTTTCAAAGCGCTTGCACGCACTTTTAATAACAAAAATAAACAACAAAATAAAAACCCAGCTCTATTTTGAGCCCTAACTAACACAACAGCAGGAACTGAACTAATACACTGGGCAGCTAGATTGCTTACCAGTATAAAAACACAAAATAAACATAAACCAACAATAAAAGGTTTTCGCAGTACCTTTCTTTCAACTTTGCTTGCTTACTCACTCAAGTGGGCTCTCCACACACCAGCCTTGAACAGACTGGCTGCACCTCTTAACCCTGCACCTGGTTCTAATTTACAATGCTCACCAGGTGCAGGGGATAATTAATAATAAAGCAATTAACAAAAACAATTAACAAATACCATGCATTTGCACCAGTTTTAACCCCCTCCCTGCTGTCTTACAATACATTAAAAAAAGATCCACAGATTTAGAAATTATTTATTTTTTAGCCATTGCTGCAACCACATACAGCACAACATTATAGCAAGTCACCTTGTTTGCCTTCATTACATTTCAAAAACATCATCTGCAAGAGCATTTTAGAACCCAGACGGGCTCGATGAGGGTGCATAATAATGCCACCTCTGCTAAACACACGCTCAATAGGGGCAGACGATGCAGAGACTGACAAAACCTTAACAGCCAAGGTAAAGTTTTGGGAACTTTTGGCGATTATCAGTCCAAAACTGAAATACACTTTCTAGGTCACTGTACAAAATCTTGGATGATCTCCAGGTACTTTGTAAGAGCCAGTAGTTACGTGTGTGTACTGGGGGGCAAGTGTCTAATCCCATATAATGACTCTTGAGTCTGCATGGCTAAACCCACTGACAGTGTGTAAAAACGCAAGCTACTAGCCGTTCATGAAAAAAACAACAACTTATAAACAACATATATATATATATATATATATATATATACACACATATATATATATATACATATACACACACACACACACACACACACACACACACACACACACACACACATAGGGTGGGGGGAGGGGGCAGTTGCTTCCCCCCTCCAGATGATCTACATGACATTTAATTCTTCTGCTTTTTGACCTCCGCCAGACACATAATATAATCACATACAAGATGGTTAAAGTTTTCTTCACAGACTAATAAAATACGTTTTTCAAATGTCATTATTTTTTAATCTAACCCGGATCCAGAATGATTGCTATGTGATGTAATTGCTCGCGCTCAAAGTCTCAAGGCGTCCGTCAGCAGCATTTGTTAAATTTTTATTGATAGTTCATCGTTTTCCAGCAATTGCAGCAAAGAATTGCTTTGCCTTTTATTCTATAATAATTGTGTAGCGTGCACGGGGGAAGGCAGCAGGGCTGGTAGGTGACGTAATCACACGTAGATATAAGCCCGATATATACCCTCCTTCTAAAGGAGCTGGCTGGTTTGTACAGTGGTATTAGCGCTATACTTTAGTGCGAGAGGTCCCAGTGTTCGCGCCTGCCCTCCATTACCTCACTCTGTGTGTTGCGCCTGCCTGTGTGAGATCGCTACAATATAATATTGTTGACATAATGATGAGTCAAAGGCAAATGTTGGATATGTTAAACACAGCGAGAAAAAGAAGGATTTACTTGCGGAAGAAACTATTAATATTGCTTATGCTCAGGTAAAGTATTTATAAATTCTCAAAAGAAAAGGTGCCATAGATTTGAAAATGAGATTTAGCCTCATGTGTAGGTCTGGGTGTGTTTTCAGATTTAGGCTCATGTGAAGGGCGGGGTTGTGCGTTTTCAGTTTTAGGCTCGTGTAGTTTTTGGGTTTGCATAACTGCTGTATAAACTCATTGTTGTCTTTTTCACAGCTGATCCAGGATCACAATCCTGCATAATGTGAAACCACGTACCTGGGTTGTACCCGGGTTAACCTGAGTCCCAGCAACCCACTTCAGAATGGGCTAAGCGAGACAAAGACAAAATGCGTGATATAACACTTCAGCAAGGAACGTTTTTGTTTATTCTGTTTAGCCATATTTTTGTTGCTTGAGACACACCATGAGCCAGATTGCAGCAGGGATGAAGAAACATTTGCTCTAATCAGCATTTGGGCCGACGCTTCATCCAGGGAAGCTTGGATGGAAGCATCTGTAACAAGGTGCTGGGGTATTGATAGGCATATTGTGCACTTGTGTCTGTCACCCCGGTCAACCTTGCTTTATCAAAAGCAGTGTGAAATCACATAGCCGACCCCTTTGACACCGGGTCCTGACCCGGGTAGGCTCCGACCCAGGTAAAGCATGCCAGTGTGAAAGGGGCTTATTTATTTATTGCATTTATATAGCGCTTTTTATACAAGTGTCACAAAGCAACATACAGTACAAAGCAGAAAAAAATAACAAATCACAATACATTTGTATAGCATGTCACACATACAACTGGCACAGTCAGACCATTTCATTAAAATATTTAAATAACAGTACACACAATAATAATAAATAATAATAATAATAATAATAATAATAAGAATAATAAGAATAATAATAATAATTAGAACTGCCAGGCAGTTTTACGGCTCCCAAGCCCCAGTATCAGTACCCGTTTAAGCGTGTTTAGTTCTCAATGTGTCAGGTTTAAAATCAGCAACTTCAACTGTTCCGCAGAAGAAGATTTTGAAAGTTTTTTTTTTTTTTTAAAAATGCATCAGGCAGCCATCTTGTTTAACGCGAGTTTCTTAAAAGTCATTTGTATTGTTACAGTGTCAATGATGATACTTGTGAAGTTTCGAGTTAGTCAAGTAAACCATTTGTCAACTGAGGCAGTTTTAAATTTCAGACTTAAACGTACACCTGGCGGCCATCTTGTTTTATAAAACAGAACCATTTTGACATATTTGTATTCCACTGTTACTGGGACAATAACCACCAAGTTTGGAATTTGTTGGTCAAACGGTGTTCAAATAGCAGCAGTTTGCTGTTAAGGGAGTGTTTCTTTAAAGTTTGTGGCAGCCATTTCGACATTGAAATTTATCGCAGAAACTTCTGCTTCGCAAACTTGATGCGGGTTTGGATGCTGATGATATATGCCAAGTGTCAGATCAATGGCTTCACCAGTTCCCAGGAAGAAGATTTCGAAAAGTTTCTAAGAAATGCGTCAAACAGCCATTTTTGTTTCCGGTCAACACAATTTTTTAAAAGTCAGTTGTATTGATACAGTTTCAGGGAAGATGCTTGTGGGATTTGGAGTTAGTCAAGTAAATCGTTTGTCAACTGACGCAGGTTTAAATTTCAAATGTAAACCTATAAGTGGCGGTCGTCTTGTTTTATTAAACATCACCATTTTCACTTATTGGTATCCTATTGTTACTGGGATGTTAACTACTGAGTTTAGAGTTTGTTGGACAAACAGTTTTCAAACAGCAGCAGTTTGTTGTTAGGAGCTCTTTTCGATAAGATTTGTGGCAGCCATTTTGACATGAAAATTTATCACAGCAACTTCAGGTTCGCAAACTTGATGTGGGTTTGGATGCTGATGATATATGCCAAGTTTCAGATCAATCACTGAACCGGTTCCTAAAAAGAAGATTTCGAAAGGTTTTATCGAAAAATGCATCACGGTGCCAATTGCAAGGACGCAGCACCAAAACATTTTCAACATCTGACAGCCAATGTATCCAGCTTGTTAACTGCCAAGTCAGAACCTGATCAGTCACACAGCTTCCAAGCAGTAGCAGTTTAAAGTTTTGGGAAGAAAAAACAAACAAACAAAAAAAAAAACACACTTTAACAATAACAATAGGCTTCCCAGCCTTTGGCTTGGAAGCCTAATAATAATAATAATAATAATAATAATAATAATACAAAATAAGCCAATTTAAAATTACATTAAAGCCCACTAAGATAAGAAAGCCGTTTTATAAAAGTATGTTTTTAGTCTTGACTTGAAAACTGTAACGATCCGAGCTTCCCTGACAAACGAAGGCAGAGCATTCCATAATTTGGGAGCTCTACAAGAAAAAGCCCTCCCTCCCGTGTTGCTTTCGTTGACCCTAGGAATAACCAGCAGCCCTGCATCCTGTGATCTCAGAGTTCAGTTTGGAAGATACAGGGTCAGTAACTCCTGGAAATAACTAGTTGCTAATCCATTCAGGGCCTTGTAAGTTAACAGCAAAATCTTAAAATCCGTTCTATACTGCACAGGGAACAAGTGTAAATAGGCTAAAATTGGGGTAATATGTTCACTTTTCCTGGTCTTAGTCAGAATTCTAGCGGCAGTATTCTAAACAAGCTGCAAGCGGGATACCACATGTTTTGGGATTCCAGAAAAAAAAAAAATTGGTTGAAATTTACTGTTATAATTACTACTTTAAAATGTTACATTGCTCTAAATAATGCATGTATATGGAAATAAATAATTAGGAAATGTTATACATGAAAATCAATGTTTTTTTTTTTCTAACATATTTTTGCCGTATTCAAATGTTGGTATTAGTTCGGCAAAAACATTGGACTTACAGGCTGGTGCTGACAAATTTGCTTAGATTAAAGCAAGACGCTACCACCATTTATTTGAGTTTATTTGTGATTATCTGTTTTTAAACATGTCATTTAAAACTTTGCTATGTATTACTACTTTCAGTATTCGTAGAATTGTGGTGGTTATTTAGTAGTTTATGTTCATTGGTTTATATTTGGTACAAAGTGTAATCCTTTGTGGAAAGCATGTGAAATGTATCCAACTTAACTTGAGGTTGTAAATATGTATCAAATCTGGTGAGGTGTATTTGGATGGCACTCTAAAATAGAGTTAAATTGCTTTCTTACCCCTGGCTCTTTTTGTAAAGCCCATGCAATACACAACTTCAGTGATCTGAAATAAGAGTAATTGAATGTCCCTAGCTGCTACTGTAAAACGATAAACAAAAAACTAAATAAAAATGCTGCATCGCTATTTGTTTAATGAGGCAGTATATGTGACTGAAATGTGCATTTTACAGGCATATCGGAAGCTGGCAGCAGAACAATTTGGGTAGCGTTAAAGCCTCTAACCTCTTAAAACACAGACGTTTTGTTGAAAGTGACGATGTAACGTTACACCATTTATTACAATAAAATGAGACTTAGTGGTACCATGTGTCTGAGTTTTGTTATAAACCAGTTCCATGTTTTAAAAATACTTGCATTGCACATTTTGTTTAATTTAAGAATAAGAACGACGTGTGGAGAAAGCGCAGTACGCTATCTCGTTGTATACTCGCCCAAATGCTGCCATTTTTTTCTCATCCATGATGCTATTTGGGACAGAGGATGTTCAATGTTGACACAACTTGGGCTATGTTTGGATCCAGAATTTTGACCCCCGTGGTGCTTTATTTAGTAACCCCATTGCTGGATCACTACAGTAGCCATGTATCTCAAATTAAAGAAACCCACAAAACCAAAAAAAAATAAAAAATTCAAAAAGAACAACATTTAAAAAAAAAAAAGAAATTAGATACAAATGTACAGTGGCAGCTTTTGCCAAAGTTAACCCAGCATTTTCTAAACAAATAAATAGTTATTATTAAGTTACATTGTGTTTTTCTTTCTGTGGCCAGTAATTAGCTTTATATGTGAATCCTGTATACTGCTTCATCCTTGTATTAGCAAAGAAATTAGTCATGCGCCTTTTTCAAAGGCAGATTGATGAAACAACATGTTTGCAGTTTTGCCTCTTCCGACTTAGAAGTCACCAGCCACCACTGGTACAGAAACAGTTTATAATTATTTTGTTGATCATATTATTTATGTCAGGTCAGAGTAAGAAACAATAAAAGCTTTGTTTCACAATTCTCCAGGGTGGTACGTTGTGTGGCAGCTGTTCCTGTCAAAATTTAAATTCCTGCGGGAGCTGCTGGGAGACACCGGGTCCCAGGAGGGAGACACTGAACCAACCGAAATGGAGGCAGAGTGTGAGTCTCCTCCAACGCCCCGCCACAGACCCAAAACTGCCCGGCAACGAAAAGCACCAGCTGAAGAGGCCATGTAGAGTACCCGGCCTGGGCACCCTGCTTAAACCTGTTCATTAGGCCACTAAACACAACTAGGAGTTAGTTTAGTTTCAGACACAAAGCATATTTAAGGTAACATTACTCTCTGTGGTACACCGCTGCTGAAATGTATGCAATATCTACTGTAAACCATGTTTTTCTCTGGTTTCACATTTGAACACATGCTGCTGCCAGCAAGTGTCCATGAAACCTTGCTGCTTGGTTCTCAGTGTTTACAGTGTCATGGATTTGCTTGCCAAAACCAAAATGTTGTCTTTTACAGTCAAAGAAGCATTTGGCAACTCCATTTAGATGGCAAAATCAGCTTATTGTAATTTGACAACAGTTCAGTAGATTAGTAGATTTTCCAACTCAGAACTGAATGATGCTCATAGGGTCTCACTAATGTGCAATGAAAGGAATATCTGATTGTGTCTAAATGGGGCAGCTGTAGCCAAACTGTTAAATGCTCTTCAGTAAGCAACACGATGCGATCCTTGGTCTGCTTCTGCCAGTAGGTACCTCAAAGGAAGAATGTTACACCAAGACACAACACTACATGCTAATGAACAACATTACATCCTAGTTTGCATGGCTTAAGAACGGCTGCTTTATACAATTATGCTATAAAATCAACTGAACATAACTTTTAGCCCTCTGTGAAGTACATGTTGTGGTGCACATTCACATTATTTGACTGTGTTTTTTTTTTTTGTTGTTGTTGTTGTTTGTTTATTGTACAGTACCTGATTGTGGAATGCTTTTATTGTTAATGTAATTGTAATTCATATTTAACATCTCCTGACATTGTAAACTGACAGTTTACAACTTGTATTTCACTTTTTTTTGCAATAGCTGTTGCCTTCAATAAATATATTTCTTCTTTTTTTATGGTATTACTTTATAACATGCTTGGCTTTGCATGAAAAAAGTCTATTAAGGCAATTAATTCTATATAAAAATGTGTTACAATGTAAAGAACCCAGTTAAATTATATAGTCTTTTTTATATTTTAATTGATTTTCAAAGTGTTAATAGCAGAACATAGCCTACAAATTATATTTATTATTAGTTTATATCCAAAAATATTTTTGCCTGTTTACTTTATAAATTGAAAAGATTAACTCAGTTAACATGTAAAACGGTCCCATGCTAGCATATGGGTGTTTTCTTGAATTGTCTTCCAATCCACTGTACTTTAAATATATATATATATATAAATAACCATCGCCAGCAGGACATTGGCTTGTTTATATTCCTGCTTGTATCTTTAGTGCTTCGAATTAATATCTGGCAAACAAAGTCTATAATTGCATGTACTGTACACAGATATTTACTACAGTAAACAAAGACTTCTTAGCATCAATAAATTAACCTTTATAACAGGGTTGGAAACTCACTCGTTCTGCACCCAGTTCTGGTGTTCAGAACTACCCTGAATTAAGTTTATATAAGGATCACAAGCCAGGAGTTTAATATCTCTGCTTTTATAAAAGAAGTTTATGGTTTTGATCCAGAGAAGGTTTCATTAACTGTTCTTGCTCAGGCCCGCAGAGGGAGTGGACGGCAATCAATCACTGGAACAGTGGAACTCAGCTAGTCTCAGGTGACACTAATTCAAGCTGTGATGAAGAGAGAGATAGGTTCAGAGCAGATTAGGCTTGAGCCTGACTGCTCCTGACACCTTGTTTTTTCAATAATATGCCTTGGTAAGTGTAGCTCTGAACGTCATGACTGCAGAACTGCGGTAGTGTGAGTTTCTAACACTGTTTATACTTGGGCAACAGCATATAATTTTCGAATTAATTATTGTTGTGTAAGGATCTCTGGTTATAGTGGAGTCATCATTACATGCATCTCACTAATGTGGAAAGTCAGTCAAAAAGGCAAATAGAATGTTAGGCTGTATTGCAAAAAGCGTGGAATACAAGTCTAGAGAGGATATGCAGTGACCTAGAGAGACCCCACCTGGAGCAGTGTGCAGTGGTCACCTCACTAGAAAATACATCACTGCACTCAAGAAGGTGCAGAGAAGGGCAACTAGGCTGATTACTTAATGACTTGAGCTATGAAGACAGGTTAAAACAATCTCACCAGCCTAGAAAAAAAGAAGGGAAAGAGGATTCTTGATTGAAGATCCCCCAAGTAAGGGAGAACGGTGTGCTAACGACGGATGAGCCTTGATGGGCCGAATGAATAGCCTGTTCCAATTCCCAAACTTTTAGATTTTTATAAGACTATACCGGTATGTTAAAAAAGAAAAGAAAAAAAAATACAACAAATTATACAAAGCATAGTTTCGTATTTGAAAGAATATTTTCTGTTACCAACTTGTACACAAAATTTGACTAAAAAAAAAAAAAGTTAAAATATCCCAGAAAGGCAAACAAGTAATGGTACAGATTGATTTGATTGGTCTGGCAACACATTTTGAAAAGGGCACTTTATGAAATTAAAGATTTTCAGGTGGGTGGTATAATTGATTTCCTGCATTGTCCACTTTTGCAAGGGCCCCATATTTTTTCAGTCCCTTTTGCAGGCTTTTACAGACAGATAACAACAGTGAAACAGTCCACATGGGGGCAGTGCTGGCTAACATTTAATATTTATCCAGCCAAAGTGAAATATTATCTACTTACCAAATTAAACGTACTATCTCGGATTTACATTTTCCCTGCTGAAGCTTGTAATATGTGTTTTTGTCACTGCTTCTAAAGTAAACCATTTTCTCTTACTGCAAGTAGGTGATGTAGTATAAAACTCACAAATACAATTACATTTATATGTAATAGTATTTATTCCAAGAAAGATGCTGTCTGTTAAGTTCCGATTAAGAACATAAGAACATAAGAAAGTTTACAAACGAGAGGAGGCCATTCAGCCCATCTTGCTCGTTTGGTTGTTAGTAGCTTATTGATCCCAAAATCTCATCAAGCAGCTTCTTGAAGGATTCCAGGGTGTCAGCCTCAACAGCATTACTGGGGAGTTGATTCCAGACCCTCACAATTCTCTGTGTAAAAAAGTGCCTCCTATTTTCTGTTCTGAATGCCCCTTTGTCTAATCCCCATTTGTGACCCCTGGTCCTTGTTTCTTTTTTCAGGCTGAAAAAGTCCCTTGGGTCGACACTGTCAATACCTTTTAGAATTTTGAATGCTTGAATTAGGTCGCCACGTAGTCTTCTTTGTTCAAGACTGAACAGATTCAATTCTTTTAGCCTGTCTGCATATGACATGCCTTTTAAGCCCGGAATAATTCTGGTCGCTCTTCTTTGCACTCTTTCTAGAGCAGCAATATCTTTTTTATAGCGAGGTGACCAGAACTGCACACAATATTCAAGATGAGGTCTTACTAGTGCATTGTACAGTTTTAACATTACTTCCCTTGATTTAAATTCAACACTTTTCACAATGTATCCGAGCATCTTGTTGGCCTTTTTTTTTTTATAGCTTCCCCACATTGTCTAGATGAAGACATTTCTGAGTCAACAAAAACTCCTAGGTCTTTTTCATAGAGTCCTCCACTTTCAGTATCTCCCATATGATATTTATAATGCACATTTTTATTTCCTGCATGCAGTACCTTACACTTTTCTGTATTAAATGTCATTTGCCATGTGTCTGCCCAGTTCTGAATCTTGTCTAGGTCATTTTGAATGACCTTTGCTGCTGCAAATGTATCGTCTGCGAATTTAACAAGTTTTCTTACTATACCAGAATCTAAATCATTAATGTAGATTAGGAATAGCAGAGGACCTAATACCCATCCCTGTGATACACCACTGGTTACCACACTCCATTCTGAGGTTTCTCCTCTAATCAGTACTTTGTTTTCTGTATGTTAACCACTCCCTAATCCATGTACATGTTTGTTAACAAAAAAAACACTCGGCTGTTGACTTTCAGCTGCAGTTTTTTCCCCAATGTCCTGTGTTTTCTGATTAAAGCAATTAAAGATGTCATTTCTCCTTACTGCTTCTAAACTGCTCTAAACTTTTCCATGCCTGTACTTCTCCCACGCTGTCGCTTCCACTTGCTGTCACTGGGAAGACTGCCTCGTTTATAGCTGCGTTGTTCTGTTGTGCTGTTGGCTCCTCCCCTTCTCTGTGTCTCAGAACGGCGCTGAATTTGAATCGGCTGCTCCGAGTTTCAGCTTGTTTGTTATCAGAAAAACACACGCCGCTGTTTGACTTTGAGCTGCAGTGTTTACCCAATGTCCTGCGTTTTCTGATTAAAGCAACTAAAGATGTAATTTCTCCTTACTGCTTCTAAACTGCTCTGCACTTTTCCATGCCTGTACTTCTCCCATGCTGTCACTTGTGAAAAAATGTGTAAAAAATTGTTCACACGTTTTGGGATGAATTTTATGGAATCTGATCTTATGTACTACTTGGATTTAACTATTTGTTTTGTATATTTGCCAATGAGACAAATATAACCAAGGTGGTTATTGCGGTGCTAGGATTAACATCAGCTCTGAATCATACCTTGTGTCCTCTTGCTCCAAAAAGCAAACCACTACACCACACTGTTCCTATTAAAACTATTGTAACTAATGCAAAACCTGGTGCTAAGACTTTAATTGAAAAAGCGAATACCTATGTCGTACTGCAGGCTGCTGATCATTTATACACTTTATAAAGTGAAGTGCTTTGGCCAGAGATCAGTCAAGAAATGGCTTTCTTTACCACTCTCCTCCATTTATAAATAGAAACATGTCAATGTTGTAACCACATTGCACAATTACAGCAGGATTATAAACCTATTTAGGGCAATGTTCAACACCAATAACATTTCCCCTGTCGTTTACATTTATTCCAATAATAAAGGGTAAAGTGCAGTGTCTCAGATTCCTCTTCAGTATAATATAATTTAACTGCATTCATCCATAGTTTATTCTTGTGCACTTTAGTCCATCATAAGAAATTGGCTTTGTTTACTACAAAAATAGAGGGGGTGCTTTGCTAATAGTGCTGAAGAAATCTATTTAACCCTGCCTTTTTTTATTTTGACATAGGTTAACAACAAACTTCAATGTGCTACGCCAGTGGATGTCATTTTATGGTAATTAAGGAGGGACTATGCTAATATTTGGGATGTCACACATTACATCCATTGTTGACAATGACTGTAAGATTTCACAATGCTGTACAGAAAGGTTCCAATTTTACTTGCCTAATAGTGGCCATCCGGGTGCTTTTTTTTTTTTTAGTTCAAAATAATAATGTGTTACATGTTTCCGTTAAGATACCCTCAGCACCCACACAAAAGTCAATGTTCTGTGCTAAAGCTGTTCCAAGTGACTAGTCCATCTTCTAACTCTATTTACCTACTAATATGTGCTTTGTTTTATGGTAAACCCATTCTGGGTGCCAGACGTCACTGTAAACAAAGCCAATCATGGCTACTATACTACTGTAAAACAAAGGCCTCATTGGCTTTTTAGTTTGCTTGTATTCGGGTACATTCGGCTGCAGGCCTGCAAGAAAGCTTCCCGTGTGAAGCTTTCTTGCCTTTCTTTTATAGTGATTGTAGTTGTTTTGCACTGCTCAGTATAAAATGTGCAGTTTTCTTGATACTCAAACGTTACTGGCTGAATGCATGTCAGTTAGGACAGGAAGCAGCTGAAGAAGATTTGCATAATTATTATTTTTAGCTTCAATCTCTACAACTGGCTCCAGGAACTCCCTTTGGCAGCTGGAGCTTAAAATGTAATCTTCCCAGACATAAGGTAAAAAAAAAAAAAAAAAAAAAAAAAAAATGGAAATATATCCAAACAATTTTTAATAGTACAACTTTCAATTTCTATCCAGGAAAAGAAACATGGAAGAAAACAAACCATATTTAGTTTAGCTTGTATTACAAACACAGAGCTGTGATTTATCTAAGCTGGTCATTACAGGCAGCTTGGTTAGGCAACACTGTCAAGCAAAGGGCAGATGTCAAACCCTTGTAGCTTCTTGTTGGCTGTCACGTGTTTTCTGATAACAGAACTTGCTTTTATGTGAATGGGATGTGCATCACCATGGACCATGTCACAACGTTCCCTGTCTCTTTAGAAGTTTCCAAACCAATCAGCAGTGAAAATTAATGATAATTAACAGGGCATCTGTACAGCTCAAAGCAGACAGTAGATTTTTTTTTTTTTTAAATTTATCTCAACATAATTCCTTTGCTTTTGGGAATCAGGCCTTGGCTTGTCCATATACTGTCATCAGTCATATCTTTCTTGGCGCCATCTTGAAGTAAGTTTCAAGAAAATGATTTTGGCTTCTGCCCCTGCCAAAAGTATCCGGACTTTAAAGTACTTGGGTGGGACAGTTGCCCATTCTACCCAGCTCAGCCCGCGTGCTAATTAAATAGCTTGGTATCGCTGAATAAATAACCATCATCTGCAATAATTACTGACGAGACAGGTATCACATTGAATATTTTGGAAGTCCCTTTTGCAGAAACACATTTTAAGGCTAAATGAAAGAACAAATATCCCATTCAGTCATTCTGCATTGGTAGTAATTGATGGAAACATTTGCCATGCTAATGCTCTTGTGAGCTGGCTTGCCCCTTAAAATCTTTTGTCAATTTCTGAAAAGGGCATCATTATCTATTCAGGAATACCAAGATACTTAGTTATCAAGTAGAGTGAAATGGGCAGCAAGTATTCCAGCTGCAAACATCACAAACCAGAAGGGATTTCCAGATACTTTCGTCAGTCAAATTTAACTGTAACCAATACCGAACATCAAAAGAAACTTATCACTATTATAACACATTTATTTTTGAAAAAAATAAGGTGTATAAATGATGGACAGTGACAAAATGTTTTTTTTTTTTTTTTTTTTTTCAGATCATTCATCCTTGATCATGACACGCTTGAGTGACTATAACTGAAGCATATGCACTTAATCACCTAATTAGTGAGACAGTTGATTGGACGCTGGGTGATTTCAGCTGTTGAATTGCAAGCTTAAATAAGAGCAATAAAGAAAATCACAGATAAAAAACCACATGCCACATCTGTCAAGAGAGCAGTGACTTCGTGCAATCGGCATGTTGGAGGCTGGACTAGGGCAGCGTATTCTGGCTGGCTGTCTTGGGTACTCACAGCCAGCAATTTCAAACCTGGCAAGACGGTATAACCAGACACACACTGTCAATGACAGGCCACGAACTGGGAGACCAAGAATCACGCGCCTGCCCAAGATCGACAGATCATTTTGCAGCATCTTTGTGATGTCAGTTGTTAATCAGGACAATAAAAAGTCACTGCACCTGCTCTAAAACAGAGTTTGTCATTTTTCAATCACATCTGGTGAATTTTATCAAAATATAAGTGATAAGTTTCTTTTGATACTTAAATATAAGTGATATGTTTCTTCTGATGCTCAAATATAGTGATACATTTCTTTTGATGCTCTAATATAACTGATAAGTTTCTTTTGATGCTCAGTATATACAGTGCCTATAGAAAGTCTACACCCCCTTGAATTTTTTGTCTTTCTGTTGTGTAAGTGCCACAAATTTTCAATTGGATTTAGGTCGGGGCTCTGACTGGGCCACTCAAGGACATTTACCTTTTTTTCCTTAGCCACTCCAGTGTAGCTTTGGCTGTGTGCTTTGGGTCATTGTCATGCTGAAAGGTACACTTCCGTCCCAGTTTCAGCTTTCTTCCAGAGGGCAACAGGTTTTCCTCAAGGACTTCTGTGTACTTTGCTCCATTCATTTTCCCTTCTGTCCTGACAAGTGCCCCAGTCCCTGCCGAAGAGAAACATCCCCATAATGTGATGCTGCCACCACCATGCTTCACAGTAGGAATGGTGTTCTTTGGGTGATGCGCTGTGTTGTGTTTGCGCCAAACATAACGCTTTGCATTTAGGCCAAAAAGTTCCATTTTAGTTTCGTCAGACCACAAAACTTTTTGCCACATGGCTACAAAATCTCTGGGGTGTTTTTTTTTTTTTTTTGCATACTTCAAACAGGATTCAAGGTGGGCTTTCTTAAGTAATGGCTTGCTTATTGCCACCCTGCCATACAGGCCAGATTTGTGGAGTGCTTGGGATATTGTTGTCACATGCACACTGACCAGTCTTGGCAATAAAAGCCTGTAGCTCCTGCAAAGTTGTCATTGGTCTCTTGGTAACCTCTCTGATCAGTCTCCTTCTTTCTAGGTCATCCAGTTTGGAGGGACAGCCTGATCTAGGCAGGGTCTTGGTGGTGCTATACACCTTCCACATCTTAATAATTGTCTTGACCATGCTCCAAGGGATATTCAAGGCCTTTGATATTTTTTTATACCCATCCCCTGATCTGTGCCTTTCAACAACTTTGTCCCGGAGTTCTTTTAGAAAGTGCCTTGGTGCTCATGGTTGAGTCTTTGCTTTGAAATACACTACCCAGCAGAGGGAACCTACAGGAACTGCTGAATTTATCCTGAAATCATGTGAATCACTACAATTTAACACAGATGGAGGCCACTTAACTTGGTGTGTGATTTTGAAGGCAATTGGTTACACCTGAGCTAATTTAGGCTTGCTATTACAAGGGGGTGGACACTTACCCAACCAAGCTATTTGAGTTTTGATTTTTAATTAATTTTCTACAAATTTCTAGAATAACTTTTTCACTTGGAAGTTGTGGGGTAGGATGTGTAGATAAATGAAAAAAGAAAAAAAATAGTGCACTTCAATTCCAGGCTATAAGGCAACAAAAGGTGAAAACTTTGAAAGGGGGTGTAGACTGTCTATAGGCACTGTATCACAGACACGTAAAATTGCCAACTACCTAATCCTGTAAACTCATTTAACTTGCTTATGTTAATATTCCTTCTTCAAAAACACCCCAGACTAAATACACTAGTGAATATGAAAGGTTGAAAGATGAAAATTCCTGAATCTAGCAGCAAGTCCTACAGTAGAGCTGATGGCAGTGTCTCCACTCACCAAGGTTTTATCTTGCCTATCCCAAACCCTCTCCCTTAAGAATTCATGTCCTTGAGAATTTGAGAAAGGATTATTCAGAGCTGGTATGAACAGGACCAAATATTAACCAGAAACACAGCAGTCTGTTTTCTGGCAAGTCCGGTGTTGTGGAAATACCAGTTTTCAATGGATTAATTGTTACATTGAGGTACTTTATCAGGTGTATTATACAGTTATTTGGTCACTTCATGGAATGTCAATTCCTGATCAAATTGAAGTACACAACCTGTGAAGATGCAGTACATGCCCATGTTAAAATGCAGACATCTACTGCAGGGCAACACTGTGTACAGGTATCAGCTAAGGTGCTCTGTATTGCCGAAGTGGTAGTTTTACTTTAAAAATAAATAAATAAATAAATAAATAAATCACCATTTGACTGCTCTACCAGCTCAGTCATTGCTCTGTTGCGTATGGGTGTTTTCCACAACACTAGCACAAAGTGGCCACATGACTATGATACGTAGCTCCGAAAGTAATGGCAACCGAGTGTAGAATATCAGCGTGGGGGCAGAGAATGTAAATGAGTTTGGTAGGAAACAGACAAAAACACATAAATTAGTATTTTAATGCTTCGTAATCACCTTCTGCAAAATTACACCCTGTATTTTAAAAAAGACCAGACATGGCTTAGTGATATATAGAATGCTAGCTTTTCTCATTCTATTTATTATGTTTTTTTTTTCTTTTAACAAAGCTACTTTAGAGACTAAATTATATCAATCAAGTCAGTGAATACATACACACCCACACATATACCTATATATATATATATACACACACACATACGTACATATACACACACATTTTATATATATATATATATATATATATATATATATATATATATATATATATATATATATATATATAGTGTGTCATTACAGCGTATTTTTCTAAGTCACAAGTATAATGAATAGCATACATATTGTATGCATGCATTTCTTCACCATAAAGAACAGGTTTAAAACTGTGTGTATGTATAAAGCAGACAGTTGCAGACAACAGTATGCTTCTCTAAATGACTGACATGCTTTCAGCCAGGAACATGCTTTGACCCAGAAAACACTGCTGATGTGAAATGAAGCACAAGAGTAACAGATACCTCCTGTAGTACCAGGTATATTATTTTAAAATAAAAGTAAATGTTTGCTATAAAAGATGTTTCTTTCAAAACTGCTTATTTGATGGAATTATTTTGTTAGCTAGAAACACTTTGTATTTTATTTTTGTTCATTGTGTTACAATTAATCATGTCTACTTTATCAGTTACCGGTCCAGAATTTTACCTATGATTAATTATTGCTCTGCTAATCTGTACAAAACACAAAATGTGTAGAATGTGTCTGGATCATTATTCCCCATATTTATTTAATCCTAAAATAATATATTTTCTGCTACTGTTTATTTTTTTTAAAACCTCTACAATTTTTCTATCCATACTTTGAAAATAAAAAAGGAAATGCGTAAAAACTCCAACTTAGAAAAGACCTTTGCAAAATATACCCATGTCCAGTTTTCAAAGATAATGTAAATATATGCCCCAAAAGGCATTTTAAAATTCCTTTCTAAATATTTTTGAAGTTTATGTCAAAGATACTGAGAATAAAAATATATTATTGTTTTCTTTATAATTGTTCAGCAGGTCACTGATTCTTCCAATTGATGTAAGCTCTAGAAGATTTATTTTAGCAAAGGAATTTAACTAAAATCCAATGATTTATTGGCCTATGAGAGATTTCACCTAACAAAACCACAGGGAAAACAATAAATAGTCATTAGTGTTTGTTAAACCTCGAAGAGCTACCAAATTTCCTTGTAAATGCATTTGAACTTTGGGTTGCTATGGATTTCAAAGCAGCTCTTTTACAAGAGAATTTGGGAGGTTAAAATAATGTATAATACAGGGTAGGCAACTCTGGTCATGGAGTCAATGTTTTCCAAATTAAACAGGTATAATTAAATGGTTTTATGACCTGGCCAGGAGTTTAATTGGTTCAACTAAATGATTAAAAGACATGGGTAGAACAGACCTGCGCAACAAGGACTAAGGCTTCCCCAATTTATGCACTCTTAAAAACATGTTCACATTTTTTAAACAGAAAGTAAAATGGAAAATATATTATCCTTTGATCCTCCTTTTTTTATTGAGTAATTATACCAATTAAGCACAAAGGCACTAATCAATTGGTTCTAGTAATATAAATTATGTATTCTTTACACATCTCTTTGGGACATTTCAATGTAACACAAGAATGCTTTTGTTAAACTTTCTAGTTAATTTACCCAACAATCAATTCAAATTGGTTTCAACTTCCACACAAATTGACTGCTGAATGTATTACTGTCCTTTTACTTCCCAATCCGACCCCTTTGCACAACTTCGGCAAGTCACATGTCCACCATGTTCAGTTAGATTACAAAATAAAAACAGTGTAAAAAAAAACAAAAAAAAAACATAACAAAATCTTTCCAGACAAAAAATATATAATATCAATATGTACAAAAACTAAGCTCTAATAAAATATCTAAAACTCATGGAAAACAGATGAAATAAAGACCCTGATATAATAAGCATTGGGTACTGAACAAAATATACACATTTAAAGGAAGCTTTGAATCCACCTCAGCATTTATTACCTGTATGCCACTTCTAGTTATGCTGGTTGAAACATAGGCTTCTCCTTAACGATTGAGATATAAAGCAAACTACTTGTTTAGTTCTTGAAACCCCAATTTCATCAATGAAGAGTCATCATTACTCATAGCAAGAACACATCATGACTTGGTATCATGTATACACCCTTCATCTTGTTTTAATTCATAACATTATAATAAAAAGCACAGAAGGCAAACAGCTTTCTGATTCTTTACATAAGTTACCATGAAACATACTTTATAGAGGCGTGTATTACCAGTAAAATATGACATTTAATTCAACCAAGATATACATCTGCTGATTGAATATTTCTGATGAATACTTCATAAGGTGCTTAATATGAATACCAATGGAGTGGAATGTTGAGACACGTCATCGTACTGTAAAAATAAATGTTCTTTTCTTTTGTTTAAAGCATCAAAATAGTTCTGCCAAGTTACCTTCAGCAAAAACACTAGACAAAATATATATACACTAAATATGTACAACATATTACTACAATGTATTGGTGCTTCTTTCCAGAAGAAAGTTTAAAAGTCACAAAGTCTGTTTTTTTGTATTTTATTTTACATAGATGCCATTTGTAGCAGCTGCAGCTTAAATTGCTGTGCATGATGGGAAAGATCCGTTACCCTGTCCACCATGTCCTGCACAGCTACTGTGCTGGGGTAGTGCAGGGCAGCCATTTTGGTAGATGACACAATTGATTTTAGATGTTCGCACAGGATGTTGCTGCAGTTCATAACTTTATTCCTGATCTCCAAAGTGGAGGTCTGTCTAGACAAGGTATCCCCGATAAACACGAGTTTGTGAGCACTGAGAATGACAAACTTGCTGTGAGCAACAAAGATTCGGGGAGGCTGGCCTGCACTAATGCAGCTGAAGAAGGCGTCAATGGCGTTCAGAAGTGTAACAAAGTGGGTCTCGCACTGCTCAGAATAGAAGAAAAGCAACTGCTTGTCCTTAGCACACTGGCCACTGTTCGTCTGGGGAATGTTCTGGGATGCGCTCCACGTAGACATGTCATTTTCTACAGGCTTGATAACCTCTTTCTCCAGCTGTTTGAACTGATTAAGCTGAAAAAGAGATTTTTTTTGTTTATCAGACACAATCTTAAAAACACAGACATACTGCATCTATGCTGCAAGGAATGATACGTGCCCTGATGGAGTCACCCAAAGTTCAACAATAAACTGGTTATACACTGCTGACTTGTGCCAGTTTCATAATGGCTGTTCAAAGCAGCATATCTGAAGGTGCCACGTTGCTGAATCCTTTCTCTTACAATATCTTACCAGAACTGCTCTACTGCCTACTGCATTCTGCTGGAGTATTGTTGTTTTTTAAGCTTGCACTGTGCTGTCATTATAGGTATCTGAAATGATGTTGTCCTTTCAAAAACTATTCGGGGTCTATTTTAATATTACCTAAACTAGGAGAGAGGCAACCTTTAAACTTTCAATCCAGACTTGTTTCAACCATGTTCTTAATTAAAACAAGCCAACTGAACCTATGACCAGGTGCTAAAATTCTGAATAAGCCCTGGCAGATCTAAATACTGCCACCCAAAACCACACAGCTCTACTGCAGAACTGTTTCCAGTGCATGTTTGGTGTGTTTATGAATAAATACAGAGTTGTTGTACTGATTCAATGCTACTAAAAATCCTACAATTCAATATTAGAACTTTGACAGAATAAATTTTGTGGTGTAGCGCTGAACTTACATTTTTAGGTCAAATAAGATATGCCAATTCTATTATATAGCCTCTGGCACTCCAGGTGTGAAAATATGTCCTTACTGCTTTACTTGTATCTAATGAGAAATTAAACTTTTATGCTGCAACAAGCCTGTCGATATATATTTAATTTATCGCCACTTTGTTTTAGGGGAAAAAGCTGTAGCTGCAAGTGAATGTATTCTTTTAACTGTGTGGACAAGTATGTGGTCCATGACTGCTTAGTATTAGAAACATGCTGAAGTTATACTGCAGTCTATGGACAGGATTAGTGTATGCAGCCCAACAAAAAGATTTATTATCAAAAGATAAAAATCGACCATTAAAAGCACATCTGAAAGGCATAACAAAGAAGTGTCTGGAATGCAGCCGTGACATACCTGTTCCTGTTCCAGCTGTATCTTCTTCTGTTTGATGATGTTCTCTTTCTCTAAAAGTTCTTTTTGTTGCCTCTCAAATTCCTCTTTTCCCTGTTGGAATGAATGCATTATGGTAATGAAAGAGAAGGTCCTGTACTCAAAGCCTTTCTTCTAGATCAGGTGCACTGTTTCTTAGATCACTCATTTAAAAAAAAAATATTATGATTATACTATACGTAATACTTAAATACAATAGAATCGTTGTATAAAGCAGCCCTTTACAGAATGCAATAATGTGGTATGGTCAAGGCTCCCACTTGCCTCATAATGTCATTCCACTCAACACCATTATAAGGAGGTAGCACTATACACATTTAAATAAATTAACTGCCTAGTTTGTGTTTGCATGGGAACTGATAAGCAGCTGGGGTCCATAATCACACATAAATCCCATCTATGTCAAGCTACAACTGTCTGGATGTTTCAAAAGGTACACTGTATCATCAGGGTATACTAACTTACACCACCAGGACCATCAAAGAGAGAAGAAATGAATCATTGCTCTCTACCTGTAGATGGACGTAGTCATAATCTTCCATCCAGCTCTTCACACATTTCTCAGCGATGCTGTTTGACTTTTGGTCAGTATCAGGCAGACCAGACAAAGCCCTGCTCTGGACGACTGTATTGTCCTCTTTTCCCAGGTGTGGCTGTGGGCTATTATAAATGTAGTCTACTGAGTTTTTATCTTCAGCTCTTGGATCAATGACACTAATAGAACTCAAGCCGCATGGGGATCTTTGAAACAGGAGCTCAGCGCTAGTGGTGATGGAGGATGCCAACTGCTTGACATCGTCCGGAACTGTCCTTGCCACCATGATGAACCGGTCCAGGTCATCACATTTGTTGTGTGGCTTATTGGTAGCCAATATATTTATGGACCAGCTCCAGCCATCCAGGGCATGACTGGTTTGCGTAAGGATTTGGTTAGAATCCTCCAGTCTCTGAAGCTGCTTTTTAAATTTGGTGTACAGGATGAGGTCCGATAGGCCTGATGCATTGGCTGTCGCCCCTTTGCTGAAATTTAAAAAATCTGTCAAGTTTTGCTTGATTTTGTTTACAGCTGCACGAATCTCATTCATGTGCTTCTCCATATATTCGTAGGACCTCCAGTTGGGGGCCACATAACCCATGAGACCCGAGACAGACGACTCGATACTCTGCTGAAGCCAGGAAACCCTTTGGATGGCTGTGTCTAAGTCTAAAAGGAGTTTCTTCTCCTGTATAGGGGTAGTGGAGACTGATGACTCTTTGGAGGTGGTGGAGGAGGTTGACATGTTGCTTCTTGCACTTCCTGTGCTGGAGAAAGACAACCTGTTCATCCCATCGATCACATCATGTAAACCTTTAGAATCTTGCAAAACCTGAGGGGGTACATCATATATGCCTTCTCCCTTCTCTGGGGCTAGCCTGTCTCCAGCAGCTTTTTGCTTTCCAGGGGGTTGCATCCCTCGAGGAATATCGTACACATCCTTCTGGGCCCCAAGTTGGTGACCAAGCAAGTGGGGGGGTGGGATGTCGTAGATGCCTTTGTTGTTGCGTGGCGCCATGTCAGAACTTGGTGGAAAATCATAGTTGGACTCTCCCTGTGGTTTAATGCTGGGAGGCGGTACATCATATACTCCTTCAGGTTTATTCCTCATTGCTGGTGGAAAATCGTAGTTACCCTCTCTTTGAAGGGGGGCAGAATACACCTAAAAAAAAAAATATAAAACACTCTTTACCCAAAAGTCTATAAAAACAGGCACGAGAGTGAAACAATATTTCATGTTATTTGAAAATACCGACGACAAAACTAGTTCTCTTAAAGTTATTTGCAGGTTTAACCACTTGATTGTTTTCCTTGTTTTATTATTGTTATTTGTAAATTGCTGTTGAAAATGCAGTAGCCAACTGTGCACTATATATGTAACAGCTAATGTTTTGGATGGTTGAACATTGCATATAGCAGTAAGTAAGTAATAATAATAATAATAATAATAATAATAATAATAATAATAATAATATATACATTTTATTGTTTGTGTGAAGGTGTCTGCATCTACTGATCCGTGCATCTGTTTTTTTCTTAGATCCAAATATATAACATAACATGTATCTGTGGTTTGGTCTGCTTTCCATCTGATGACAAGCGTTCACTGCAGACTTTAAAAGCACTATAATTACGACCAAAGTAAATAACAGGTTCACTCAGATAGAACATTATTAGCCATTTCCTACCAACAAGCTCTTATCTTTTGTCGTCACAATTCCGGAATGGTAGCTCGAAAATCAAAAAACACATTTAACAAGAATTTTCTCCTCTTAATCTTCACTGCTTCTACAAATACTCAAGTGAGTGGTGGGTGTTCCATACATAGAAGGGGAGGCAATTTAAAGGTAATTGAACACACCTATATGTGCCAGAGCCATTAACCCTTTGCAGTCCATTTATTCAGCGCTTGGCAGGCGTGTTAGGGCTAATTTATTTTCACTTGCTGTTTATTTTACATGCGCCGTTTAAAATATATATTTTTTCCAGAGTAAAACAAGTTTAAAAGGCATTGAATCTCAAACAGACACTCAGTACTGTATCTCCAGCAAAGCCCCACTCCTTGTTCGCTGTAGTTTTCACATACCTCTTTATAGACACGCATACTGATAAATCCTTTCCTGATCACTCATTTCATCAACAAAGTCCTCAGTAATGCGATCCAGGTGATTATTTTATTACTATAACATCAAATAAAAGCTCCATAAATGTCCATGATATTCTCCGAGAGCTGGATGCAGAAGCAGCTATTTAATTTGTTATGTCCGTGTTATCTCTGGAGCGCATGGGACTACGAGATACGCCATGGTTTAATTCAGGCATTGAAAGGTTTTCTCTGCTTTTTCCGGAGGAAAAATGACTACAGACATGTGCTTTACGTCTTTTCGATGATGTCGGACAAGGTCCAACATCGGACTGGAAAGGGTGAAATATTTAGGTTGATTTTCCTTCCAATTGCAATTGCCTCAGTAACTCCACTTATTCAATATTCTAAATAGATAATAAATCAACAACTCTATAATAGTCAGGGGCTTAAAAAAAACAAAATGGAAAGAAAACTTGTGTTCAATAATTCCTGTTGTCCTTGTATTACAGTATCAAGCAGTAGCAAAGTTATTTCTTACAAATAACTTGCAATTTCTTTCAGTGAAGGGCAGTTAGGTTTTCATGCACCTACCCCATGTGTTGAAGGGGGGATATCATAGACTCCTTGAGCCCGAGGATCTCCCATCTGGTCAGGGCCCTTTTGCATTCTTGGAGGGATGTCATACACCTGCCAGATCAAAATGAACTTTTTAGACCCCCATGCCACACTTTTGGAGTAAACACATATCAAAAATGAATAAAAATAGAGAGAGAAAGAGAGAGAGAGACACACACACACAACAGCGAGACAGTGCAAGACAATGAAAACAAGATATACTACACTTAATGACATAATGGTTAATTGTATTTGTGTTTATTTAACCGTCATGTTTAGAGTGTTATGGCAAACAGCAGCAGTCAAAATTTGTTCATACATGTCAGAAAGAGAACATTTCAAGGAGAGGAGCTTACATCATGTGATCGAATGGGTGGCACGTCATACACATCCTGCTGATATTGGGAGGGAGACTCATAGGCATAGCCCTGTCCAATCCGGACTGGGGTGACCACCTGTTTGTCAAGAAACAAGGAAATATGGAATTCAAAAATTACAAAAAATATTTTCCCAATTACATTATCCCGAGTTACCTTAACTATACTTCAAGTTTACCTGCACAGAGAAAATGAAATACTATAAATAATTTTTATATCCTCAAAATTAAAAAAAAAAAGTCCCTTGCCAGTTTAAAATAACTCCTTGACGTTTAATTCAGAACAATTTAGTTTAAAAGTATAAATCTGATCTCACAGTAGTGTCAATGAAAGTATCTCACAAGTATTTTAATTTAGTATGTGTGTAAGAGGAGTTGATATCTACAGATGCAATCCCTTATCAAGTTCTAGGGGACATGCCAAAAACCTCCCAAAGAAGTTGTGATTCCCCTTGCTAAATTCTAAGTAAGCAGACATGACTGCATAAGTATCTCAGAATGAATACAAGTTCTGCAGTAAACATTTCCAAAGCTTGCAGTCTTAATCAGGTATAGGCCCTCATCTCACCCACCCACGGTATTGGGTTCCCCTATCGTTAATCAATCTTGATCATCTCCCAAGAGGGCACGTTTACAGGAAAATGCATGATCAACAACAGCAGTTAGATTTTCACTTTTAAAAAATGATAGAAGATTATTTTCTGTAAAGCAAAACAAGCCCTATTCTCCTCATTGTGCCCAGAAGGTTTCTTTGGGACAAACATAAAAAAGAACTTTCAAAACCAGGCATAACTCCCACAGTCTTTTATACTTGGTCAGTTGAACTGTTTTTCTGAGAAACCAGAGAAACCGAGAGAAACCGTTGTTTTAGACAAGTGCTTCTTTTTTATCCAGCCATGCCATTTTCTCTTGTATGCAACAGTGAAAAACAATTGAATTTTAATGTTTTGTAAATTGAGATTGACATAAAGGCATTTTTGTTTTCTTACCATAACAAGAAAATACAAATACATCCCACAATGTACCCAGCAATGTTGTTCCTAACGAAGGAGAGCAGTGTACATCACATTATACTTCTGCTTCAACGACAGCAAACCCCCAGATACAAAAATAAATAAATAAATAAATAAATAAAATCTGTGTACAGCCAATATACACCGGAAAAACACTGGAAATGGTTACTGAATTCAGGTTTAAAAAAAAAAAAAAAACACCTCTACAAAAGAAATCTTTCCCTGCACAGTGGGGCAATGTCCCTCCTTCCTGACTTGTATAATTGATTTAACCCACCCTGCTTACGAGATTTAAAACAAGATTACAATTACAATACCTGAGACTTGTTCGCAGGATTGAAAGCTATATTACAATTAGATAGGGAGGATTTAAAACTAAACTGCAAATTGTGGAGACATGTAAAAAAATGCTTAGACACATAAAAGCCCCCAGAAGAATATGCCTGTGACCAGAAGGATTTTGTTGAAGAGGGCAGCAAAGGAAAGATGGCACAACTTAAGTGTGCAAGTACTGTCCAGTTACTATAGCCTATATATTGTGAAAAATAAATAAATAAATAAAAACGGCCAAGCATTTTGGAAACTGAAAATAATAATTTCATATGGTATATAAAAAGCAAAAGCCCTCTAGTCCGTTAGAAAGAAAGCTTTAAAAAAAAAAAAAAAAAAAAAAAAAAAAGCACTGCATGTTACTTACTAAAATAATTCAATTTCAACAAAATTAAGCCAGACGGCAGAATACATTACTGTCATGCGTGGTGTTGCTTGATTATTCTGAACTTGAAAACAGACTTCTGGGTTAGATAATTATTAGAAAGTTGGTGGCTTGCGTCCTCTCCCAAAATCATATTCACTATTCAGCCAACCAAGACAGGTTGCTGCACCGCAAATCTGCCACATGGACAAGTGAAACACAACCCAGATGCTTCTATCTCCAGAAAGTAAAGTGTTAAAACAAATGTCTAGCTTGCAGACTCCCCAAACTGCCATCAAGCCTCTTTTTTTTCCATTCTTAAGAGCGGAGACTATAGCACTCTGGCAGGCTGAACTATGTGAGGAATGCTGTTCTTTAGTACTCGTCAGGAAGTGATGGAACAGGGCTATGCGTCCTTACAGCTCACAGTAATGGGAAACACTTAACAGGGTTCATGAATGCCCAGAGAATAGAAACCATACGGTCGTCTTTTAAACACACAACCATCCGCACACCCATTTATAAAACAGATGCCATTCGTTGGTGAAGTACATTAGTTCCTTAATAGGTAAAATCAATGCAAATATCTGAAAAACGAAGTCAAAGAACCTTATATTAAAATTCTGTACTGTAGAGAAATAAATCTGTGGTCAGGGGAAATGCAGGCTATTGTTTGGGTATTCTTAAAATAAAAAATTATAATAAAAAAGTTGCTATCTTACTGGCTTAAGATTGAATAGCTTAGCACCATTTAAAGCAGCATTAGAAACATCTTTAATCTTCTGGTACCAAAGCACAAGTCTGCTAAAGCAAACTACTGTATACAGTACCCCCAACATTCTTACCATACGGACTCGTATGTACAGCAGTCCAGAGAACTAATGACCTACAGGCTTTAACCTGAAGACAGGAACATTAACCATATCCAAAAAAAGGCAGTGTTTGTGAATCTGTTTCCTGGGGAACGTCAATGAGCTATACAGGCTGTTCCTGTTTTTAGGAGTGACCATCTGGTTTCTCAAAAACCAAACTGTACATTCCAAACCACTCGTCTTGCTTGTTTATGTCTTTACAGATACAGATGGCATGCCCACAAACACCAACAGCAGCATTCTTGTGTCCTGTCACTATGCCTGGCTGTCCTATTTGTGAAGCTAAAGATTAGCCTGTTACTAAATGGAAACAGAGGGAGCCAGCCCCTGTGGAAAATTGGCATTGCCAGCCTCTCCTTTATTTAACCATTTATTAAATGGCTCCAGTAGTAGCGGGTGTTACAGTATCATTGTAGCTCAGACATCCCATTTATTTTGTGCAGTAATTCCACTCAAACAAATGTCCAGTCAGTTATAGAATGGCATTGGTAGCTATCAAAGTCATAAAATTGCTTTAGTCCTTTCAGAATTCTCCATCGAACTAAATTTAAAGCATTTTAAGGTTAAGGAACTTGTACGTTTTCTCTTTGTGTAATGATAGTGAAGCACAGCATGGCTGCTAGTTGCCAAGACTTGAAGAAAAGAAACAAGAAAGGTGAAGCAGTCAACAGATGAGAAAAAAAAAATCACTATCGCAGAGCCTGTGAGCCCAGGTCTTAATGCAGTTTTAAAAGTTCTTCAGCAACGTCAGTTTATTACTGAACAGAGAAGATTAGTTCAGAGACTGTAGATCCTACCAAAGTTTTCGTACGCTGCCACTGCTGGTGGGGTCAGGTGAGCTGTTCAGTGTGTTGATATGTAAATAAATCCTGTACGGCTACTCTGTCACAAGGGGAGCTCCCTTATAAAAGCTGAATCTCACAACAATAATTGAGTGAATATAGTAATTGTTACAGCTGTGTACAGTGTTATTTAAAACAGGATTCATTCATCTGACTTTTTACATATCCGTTCTTACTCTGGTCCCACCACAGTCGGATTGCTGTATCTCATTTCTTTAGCGTGAAGACCCTTTTTTCTTTGTCGGATATACTCTCTTCTATCTTAACATGGTACAAATGTGTTTAAATATTAGCTTACATTTTCCATTTTGATTGACCTGACAGCACAACTCATAACTTTTCAATTGCCAGTCAGATTAAGCTGTAGAAAAAATATTTCCTTTGGGTTGTTTCTGCAAGTTTTGGTGGTATTTACAGCCTTTTCTATTATCTAACAGAGGATCCAATTATGACTAGGTGCTTGCCTTTCTATAAATAAACTTGCACGCACCTCTAACAAACTTTTTGCAAGGTTCTGTATTTCCTCATTAAATTCACAAATTACACCATCATGGGAAACCTTTCCCTATCCTGTCTCAGCATCTAAGATTAAGTCAATGACTGGACTTTGGAAAGACCTTTGCCTTGGAGTGTACCCATCAATTGGTTCAAAGATGAGAAGGAAAACAAGAAAAACGTGGGAAAAAAAAAAAAAAACGATAAGTGGCTGCCGCAACCAATTGGTTAACCCCACTATTCATCTCTCTCTGCAGACATCTAAAAGGACATGGTGACACAGGCCATAAAGAAAAGTGTCCGTACACATACTGTGACCTCCAGTGCCCCCTCAGAGCACTGTACAGACAAGGGCAGGTGCATCCCCTTTATCCTCAGAGAGAGGCTTACTCATTAGCACCCAGGCCTACTGAAGACAGTACTGCAAGAAAGGGTATTCTTTTAACCTTTGCCCTCCTTTACAATGGTGTTTGAGGCCACCTGCTATCAACCTTTGAGGAGGACTATTTTCCCCTATAACAGGATCTGTAGCCATGCATTACCTTTCCAATACAACTGCATGGGAAGTGTTTCCAAAATTACAACCATGAAAACTTGATGAGCTCATGGAAAACACTTCCAATGAAAACACTACATGACAGTGGAGCTGTCTGCCCCACTTCTATAGATTCCAACTCGGTACATCCTACAATATATCAACTCGGTACAGAATCTGTATAGCGATAAACTAGGTTCATTTCCTTAAATAAGTTTGCTTAATGAACCCCCACCCCCCCTCCTCTAAATTTTGACATGTAAATGGCTCCATAAAGCTCCCTTTGTCTTCCCATAACACCACGTGGTTGCAATCCATTGAATATAAAATTATATTTTAGAACATTAATAAATATTGCTAACAGTTTTAAAATAGTGCACAAACAGCAATGTGTTAAAACTGTATGCACAGAGAGACATTGCCAAATGCACAATGTATTAATATTTTTCACGACTATTTCTAACTTGACTAAACGACTGGCAAAATAGTTGTTCTACCCCTGACCACTACTGTAATTGTTGCTGCATTTCAGTTGCATTAGAACATTTTTACTTGAATATTTTCTGTTGGTAGAATAAAAATAAATTTAAAAAACATGACTTAAATCCTGAGATTGTATCTTATAGCTAAAATATAATTGTTATACAGTTAAATTCGCTCAGGCGCTATCAGCTATTTTTATAAGCTCCTTGTAAACCTTAGCCAGCTCCGTCACAGTACTGTACGTGCTTTGTAAAGCATAAAACAAAGGCTACACTGCGTCACTTTCTTTGTGAAACAGTATTTGGACTATCAAAAATAAACGAAGCAGGACAGTTTCTTTACAGTGCCAGGCCCTGTTGGCACAGGTGGAGAGAATGTCTATTTATCCACCCCTGATAAGGGAAAATATCTTGCTGTGACACAGAGGGAAGGGAGAGTCTGTCTGTGAAAAACCTGTTAGATGATGAGGTTTTAGTTTAAAAATGTGGTTACCCTCCACCTTAAAAATAACCAAAATAAATGGTAAAGGTAAATTGTGACTCACAAAAGAAACGCCTGTCTCTAGACTTCTAGCTATGAGTTATGAAGTTACCAGTTTCTTGTGTCCTGTGTAATATGGCAACAAGGAAGTTCCATACATTATAAAGCCAAACTTACATATTGTATGTGGTTGTACATATAGTAATGTAACTTCTATGCTTGTAATGTGTACAGAAAACATTTACTGTAACTTCAGTGTTTGCTTTAGAGACTCGTCAGGTTTAATAATGATTGACGTACAGTTTTATATGGTAGCACATCTACAGCATTGTGCTTTCTTGAAGAAAGTTCAATTTAACACTTTTGTACAGTATGCCAGCTACTCCTATAAAAGTTGCCCCTTGGGCACTAAAACAGAGGAGATTCCTGTACTAGGCATAATGTTGTATCAGTGACAGAATTTAACTTTTACATAATAAATATCCGTGACTGTACTGTATAATGCTCAGCTGTGGGTGGGGAGGTGAGATCATTTACTTACTCAACTAGAAGCAGACTAATAAAAGTACCATCCTGTTTAAAAAAACAAACCCTGTTGCAAGTCACAACATCAGACAGCTCCTTGTTACTCAGCCAGACTCATGACTTGGGGCCCACATAGCTGCCTGCATCCAAAAGTCTAGCTCCTGTCAGCAAAAGACGAGATTAGCGAACAATCACTTGTGCTTTTCATCCGCTGTTACTCACTCCTACACAGAGAAAGATAAGCCCGCAGGGCGTTTGGCTTGGTTTTCAAGAACAGTGCACTTACTTGCGCTGTTGTGTGACAAATAATGACAGCTTCCAACACAATTCTTTAAAAAGGAAGACGCAGGGATTCAAGTCTTTAAGTCATAATACCGAAATAGAAAAAACAAGAACAAAAAGATAAAAAAAAATAATAATTAAAAATTACACAAAAGCACAATTACATTTTTGCAACTCCCTCAGCTATTTTACAGGATTTATAGGAAACTGCTTATCAGTGTTGATTCCGCAATGCCTGTTGATTCAACCGTCTACGGATGCTCCTCCCCCTTCTTGCAGGAAGATTTCTCCACACACCATACCTAGTATCTCTAGGTATACCACTGACATTAATCAAAAGAGAGATGGCGGGGAGCGAAGAGGGCACAATATTGTTGCACAATTATTATAAACCCTGACAGCATACAGTGTACACCAGCCAAAAAAAACAAAACATTTGTTATAAAAAATTATTTTAAATTATGATATGGATGAATAGGAGTAGCCACAAAACGCATGTATCCAAGCAAACCTTTCTAACATGCCTTTAGTCTCCCACTGTTAACAAATATTAACCTAGTGATTTCACCTCTTTAGTAAACACACATTTTTAAAAGGAAAACTGGCTAACACAAACAATTAAACCTCATAAGGTCTGCAAAAAGGCTTAGTCCCCCTTCTGCCCCTTTTCACTATGAGTGTCCATACAGCAGGTATGCAGATGCATTGTAGTTTGACAGAACCAATGATAAGCCTGCTTACTTTTTTCCATGCCAAATTCTCACAAGACCTATTTATAGATGACTGCTGCTGTACATCCGGAGAGCACTGTTGACAACTGCTTCCAGTCCTTCACCTACTGTACTTTATTAGCACTTCGGGAAACAATGTCCTATTTAGAACCAGGTTATCTGATGACAAGGGCATATGAAACTCAGCTTTGTCTGGGAGACTTGGGAACTCAAAAGTTTATCATTGGTAATATGCCAAAACAAGATGATGTTATGGCTTTATTGTTGTTTTGTCCGCAGCAGGCTGAGATGTAACTAGCTAGTGGTACAACATCAACAAATAAAGCAGTGTGGTTTACATTTATAATGAAAGTCATAAAGGCCGATTTTTAATTAATTTCGTACTTACATGTATGATGCCGCAGGGAACAAAAAAACAAATTGTCTTATTAACCATATCCCCTTTTTGGTTAGGTCATAGAGGTTAAGAGTTTTAATTAAAAGTCTTATGTCCAATAAAAAACTAATCCCACTGCTGACTCACCAAAAGCCAACAGCAATCCAGCAATAGGAAAACAACAACCACCATTTGAAGTCAAACACAAGTGAATATTACTGGTGAATATATGTTACAACGTCCCCTGTCACGGCTATAAATCACGACTGTAGATACAAAATTACAGCGGTCGGTATCATGGGAATGTGGATCACCATGACATTCTCCCACTGTACATATACAGTGCATGTAACATGACAAACGGAGAGACAAAACAGGTTCCTCAAAATATCTCATGATGATACTCTCAATTACGTTCGGTAATTAATGTAATAATCAGGTTTTATCACACTTAAATAAGCACTTCTTTATATACAAGTATAGTGTGTACACAAATAACATGAAGGAAAACACTTCACTGGTATGGGATTTTATATATTCTGTCTTTACTTAGCTCTCTTTTAGGGAGTCGTCTGTCTCTCATAGAAGTGATAATTCCTTCTTATCCACTACTGCCTGGTTTGATAGGACAAGCACACCACCCTAAATGATGCACTTTAAAACTAGGTCCTAAATGTACAGTACAGCAAGTGTGCAAGTTGTTATAAGAAACCCCCCCCCCATTTCTTATGTGATGATTTTTTTTTTCTTCACTAAATGCAAACAAAGACTTGGATTATAAAACATATCCAAAACAGGGAAAAGGGTGGAAATCAAAGCTGTCTGACCTTTCTGCCAATATAAACTGGACAGAGAATTTAAGCTGCAGTACCTTTCAGCCAAGCATTTCCTGTCCTGTCCTCTTCCAAGTCCCTGGGTAATAATAAAAATCTCTTCAGCAGGCATTGTAAATGCTCTCGCTTTGCAGAACTACTTTTGTTTACAGGCTTTCAGGACTTTTCTTATTTACTGCTTGGTTCAGACAACATCTTTACCAGAAAAAAAATTTTTTAGCAAGCAATGCAGCTGAAGACACTAAATCAATATATGCTTCTGTCCCTTGGGGATAAAGCTGCTCCCAACAGTTAGTAAGCCTTAGACTCTTGTGTCTTAAAATAATTATTAAAATAAAAAAAAAAAAAAAAAAAAAAGGTGCGTGTTTTAATTCGACACCTGCCTGTCTGTCTATGCATCAAAAACATAATATTTCACCTGGAGGAACTGTCTTGTTTACATGAGTAGCACAGTTATACATTTCCAGTTTGGCGAAAACCTGAAATTAGGACATTTACTGAAGCATGCAGAGGGGAAAACTGGCAGCACACATGTACTGATGCACCAACTTCATTCACTCGGAAAGCAGCCCGATGAAACACCCAAGCACATTCGCGCATTAGGGTGGCAAGACATTACGGAATATATTACGTGGATAATTTGCATTTAAGTAGAAATCGTGGATTACACATAAATCCCAGGCAGTTTATATTCCTTCAGACAGACAAGACAGCAAGTACATTTTGAAAACTTTGTTTGTATTTACACTCCTTGTTTACTGTAAAAATGAGATGAAACATCCTGTACTACTTCCTGCTAAAAGTACTGCGAGGGCTCACAATAAAGCTGCACAAATTAATAATTATTTCTTCACCACCAGGGAAGTTAAAACATACCATTTTCAGTAAGCAACTTAACTGGTAGTTAGAGTGTCAGTATTGTAAATCATAGTGCCATCTAGTTCACTTTTGTTCACTTTTAATAACTGTATTTATCCCCCCCACTCCCATTTCAAGTTTGCACAATCTTTTCCTACAAACATCTGACAACTCCTTAATCCTGATCTAGATTTTCCAATTTCCAAAATGCACAGATTGCTGATAAACACACCTTTCAGAACGCTCGCAAAGTAGAAAGAACACACTAACAAGCTTGCTTCTAGAACAATGCTGAGCAAGCCTAATCGCGTTTATAAAGAGGCAAGGATACTGTAGGAAATTAAATATCTTGTGTTAGAAAATGACTAATGGTGGTTGTTATGCCTCATTGAGGTTTTGCTGACGTCTAACAGCATGTTTTTTGGTGTATACAAGCCCTTATAATAGTTTACCATGGTATTTTTGCACAGGAATGTTTCTATGCCTTTCCCATGGCTACACTATGCACTTAGTTCAGTTAATATGCTTTACCATACCTCTATGGTCATTACTTTGGTTACTTATGCTTTACCATGGTTCCCCTATACTATCACACTTTGCTATGCTTTTACACAGTAAATATTGAATAACACAAACTGTCCTTAACTAGAAATGATGGCGAGTATCTGTATCTAGTATGTACTGTAACATAACGATAATCAAGCACATATTAATTCATTAATTAGCTTTTTTTTAAAAAATAAAAAAATAAATTCACTGGTGAGCAGCATCTCTCAAACCAGGGCTTATAATTTCTAAAAGTGATACATTTCTATAATTCCTATACACTAACCTTGCTGGAAGGTCCATCCGTACCCCAGATGCTCCTCTGAATAGAGGGAGGCACTTGGTATATATCTTTGCCAACTGGGCGGTGGCTGGGGGGCACCTGGTAGATGCTCTGTTGGTTCTGATGAGATGGAGGCACTTGGTAAACAGAGTCTTTGAAGGAGGAGTTCTGTGTGATGGGTGCCGGACAACCCTGATTCTGGGAGGACTGGGGTGTGGGTGTCTGGTTGGGGGACTGGCTGTCAAACATGGGCCCTATGAGGAGTTTCAAGCGGTTGCCCGGGGCGATGCCTTGTCGGCCATGCAGAGAGCAGAGCCACCATCCTTCGAGGCCTCCAGTGTTCTGCTCAATCACAGTCAGGATGTCTCCTTTGCGGAATGCCAGCTCTTCAGGGGATTCTGGTACATTGTCGTACAAGGCTTTTGCCATCAGGTTCTGGAAAAACAAAAGAAAACATGGGACAAATTAACCCACTTGAAGAAAAAGGAGAAATGTTACCAAGTAAAATAGCAGATTTATTGTACCTGGTGTGTTCTAGAAAGCTCTAACAGTAAGACAGAAGATAGTTAATGAAGTGTGGAATTTGGACAGTCAGTGGCTAGGCATATATCTGAAACCCGAATCTTCTGTCTTCCAGTCCTTAGTTCTCTGTTTTGCTACATACCCTATAAATAGATAAGCAAGCTAAAACATTTTAAAAAAATTCACAGGAAGTTGGCTGCTGACCCTCATCAGTGGTTTGAATAGGTGCCAGCATGTTCACAGCTCTTGGACTTTAACCAATTTTTTAATTCAGTTACTGCTGCTTGAAATATCACACGAAGCAGGGTTAAATGTTAACCGACACACTTTAGAAGGTGCTACAGCAAATAAAACAGCTATTTATGGTATGGTGTCCAAACAAGGAAATTGTATATTTTCAAGTTTACTGAAGTGATACACTGCTTTATCAGAATGAATAAAGACTGAGGCAATAACACCATGTGTTGAGCCTCACTCATTCTGCATTGGGGTTTAAGAAAAATAATATTTGGAACATAAGTTCAAGTATAGAACACAGCTATAAATTCTCAGGTTTACAGGTCAGGTTTCACTTCTGATTTTATTTTGGTCCCAGTAACACCTCACCATCAGAAATTAGACCATTTCACAACCTTATAGCAGCTTAAATGAGTAATGTGAAAACCTAACAGGCTTTACTTTTTATAAATCTCTATTTTTAACATCAGAAAGAACAGAAAGACATGAAGTAACATCTAGTCTATTTCTGGTCTCACATTTGCAGCACAGAATGTGGGGCTACCAAATGAGTAATGCAATTTTTTTAACTAGTTATAAAATATATAAAAATATAAAAAGTTACAGTACCAGTGAGTGGTTTAGAACTCATGTGTATCTACTACAGCCTGTGCTTATACCACAGTTCTCTGTTGATCCAATGTATAAAAGCCACAAAAGCCAATTAGAATCCTGCTAGCAAATTAGCACACCTTCAATTAATTCCATTAGCCATACCTGATATGGGGCTGAACCCATGCCGATGAATCACTGCTTTACTGACATACTGTAGGCTAACGTCTGAACAGTTAGTTGATCACTAGAACCCAACTCTCAACAGTAATGCAGATTTAATAGAGCCAATACACTGTATGTGGTACTAACAGTGTCAACAAGATAGGCACATCATTCTTTTAATTGTACATTTGTAAATTTATTTTACATTAAAAATATACCAGATACAGCATGGAGGGCAGTAGTACAGCTATTGCACAACAGAATCATGTACTTTATCTGATAACTTGGCACAAGACAGCTTTGGCCTGTAGTGTTTTTGCTTTGAACCTTATATATATTTTTCTCAATCCACTTTAGATCATTAGCACAACTGCATCTAGGAGGCGCCGACTGTCCAAAATAAATCAACAATGTAATTAAAACAAGATATGGCCATAATGATGCATTTTAATCCTTGGATGCTCACTTTGTCTATTGAACTGTTCAGGAGACAAGGAAATATTCCTTCCAGTTCACATTCCTTAGAAGAGGTTAACATAGTTAGCACTTAGCTAGGTTTCATTTTCCCATGGACTGTTCACTCGCTATATTTCGAAGGATAGAGATTAAATAGTCCCATGTGAACCCTCTAAAACGGGTTATTATCTCGGTTCCAATGCCTTCCCTGCCACCTCGGTCGCCAGTATTGTTGTGTTGTCCCGGAGTGCTGTTTTTCACAGAACACGTTTTAAACTTGACCCCACTGTTGTTGCCCTCAGTGGCACCACACTAAGCGAGAGTACCAAATTGGATTCTACCACATGAAATTAATTCAAGCCCACAAAAAATGTCCATTAAAACTTGAAGGGAAACTTACTGCTGTGAGCAACTTTTCTCCCAGCCAGTGTGAAGTATTTGAGAAATATTGCTTTTCTGAAGCTCAATTCTTCAAGAAGTACAAGTAACATGCATATACACTTAAATAATGAATGAATACTGCCTGTTGACAGCAGTCCAATAGGTACTGTACACATTAGGTTGAGAAATATCATTCATTACTGTCTTGGAAATAGCCCACTTTTTTGGTTCGCTGTGAAATTAACTCCAAAACAAATTGAGCTTATCTCAACTCAGCCTCTGTACTATCAGCAGCATTCCAGTAAATTCGAGAGCTGCCACGCAATTCCAATATTACGCAGAAAGATATTGGTCATTACCTAAAACAGATCTTTTCATAATGAGAATCGGCAGCAAAATGTATACGGTAACGTCAACAAAACCAAAAGAAAAAAAAAGAGAGAGGAAGAGCATCTGGTGAAATAGTAGCTGACAATCATTTATTTGTAAATACAACATTAGGGAGTACAGCAGCATTCTAGAATTTTAAAACTCAAAACCACACCAGTTCTGTGCAGGCCATGATTCTTGTTTCTCAAATTAGATGTTCAATAGTAAGGCCCTGTCTTCCAGATCTACACAAGCAACACGTTGCAAGCAAGGCTTTAAAAAAGCAACCATACAGATTCAGCCTGTCTATCCTCATCTGCAAAATATGCATGAGTAAGGCTATGAGTGAAAGGCTGTCAAACATGGGCCCTATAAGGAGCTTCAAGCGGTTGACAACGAAACCTTTGCCTAATGATCTGTAAATATGCCCATTGGGGCTATTTCTCGGTCATCTGTGAAATGCACACAATAAACAGAAATGAGAGACAAAAGACCATGGGCAGGGTTCACTGCGGTCCATTGTAAACTGAGAATAAAGCAGTAAACATTAGATATCTAGTAACAGTACTAGATTGCTAATGTTTAACAAAGATAACTATGTTATCTTCTTATAAAATTACTTTGGTCAAATACCCTCTATTGCAGAATTAGTAACACAAAGATCACAAAAAGTACACAGCAAGCAAGATCTCAAAACTGAAATACCATGTACAGAAACTGGGATCATTGCAGTGTATTCTTCTTTTAAACATTTGCACAAATGCAGGAAAAAAAAAAAAAAAAAAAAAAAAAAAAACTTGGTTCACCAATATATAGAATATACTCTCATACTTCACAGGAAATTACACATTTCATTACAACTGAGATACATGCTGTAAAGTGTTACTGCTAACAAAAGTGTTCTATCTTCAAATACATCTCATGTTCAAAAGAGGCCTCAGCATGTCCTCATTTTCTTACACCAGAGCAGGCTCACCAAAATGTAAAGACTCGCATTATAGATTACTGAATGCCCAGACTGTCTATTTTTTCTTTTATGGTCTCTGACAACCAGCAGCCAGTGGTTTTAGAGAGCTATGTTTCTCTATTAAAGGAAATCAACCGTCTCACTTTTTAGATTTAAAAGTATAACCATGTAGAATTTGACTTCCAACTGTACCAAAAAGGTGCTTCTGAATTTGATTATGAACAATTGTGATCCTTATATCAAGGAGGTGAAAAGCTGCATTTTTGCAATAACTGCTTTTGTCAGCTGGTGAAAATCCTTTTTCTTTTTATTTTACCTGGGATGCACACAAGAGGAAAAAAAAGTTACTTGAATGATCTTACATTTCCAAAAGAGGTTCCTGTTGTATATCATAGATGTTAGGACATGCCAAGATACTTTTACTGTTAAGAATGTACAGTATAAGGTAGCTCATTTTTAACAAATCTGAGGTTTTGTCAGTTAGCCCAAACACTTCCTGTGCACTACATTTTCTTGAAGATTTGAATATGCACTAGTTAAAACATATTTCATTACATGAATGCTGAAAGACCAACTTTGGTTTACAAACAAGAAAATCTGCTTTTAATTACCGTTTGGTTTGCAAAACTAAACAAGTTATTTGGGCAGGTTTGTTCAGTTGTATTAGAATCAGCCAAGGCGGCCCACATTTACATTTGTGGGTCATTAAATATTTAGTGGTTCCCTCACTTGAATTTCAGGGGCTTCCTAGGAGTCTTTCCTGGACGTTCTGCTGCATGTGTATTAGACTTAAGTGTATGAAACATAACTGAAGCACATGTCATTTCTAAGGCAAACATTTATCAATTTTACAAATACTAATTAATGAGTTGCAGGTCAGTGTGTGTGTTTTACTTGTGTATATTTTTGTGAAACTTCCTTACTCTCACATAATATTTACTTTTAAGATATAAAAGGACACCTGTAGACGGAGAAAACTCTCATGAAGATGCTTTTTAAAGAAAGTGTGTAACAGAGCTAGGGTTTGTACCATAGAGTTTGTAACGCAGCACACATGAAGGCATGATCCTGTCTATGGGGTGACCGCCGCATTATTCATCTCGCTTTGAATAACAAATATCTTCCATTGATAAAAACTATAGCGCATTACACATTTCACATGCCTGTAATTCAATCAAATACAAAGCAGAAGCCAATTAACGTTTATTGTTAGACTGTTAACATTATTAAAGTGTCTATTTTCTTTAAAGTAATTGTAATAGCAAACACATTACTGTTCTTTTTTTTCCTGTGTTGTCTGTATAAGTTAAAGCCAACACTGTGAAGCAGAGCTTCTTACACTCCAACAATGGGCTGGGCCTATAATTAAATACTACTAAAAGTCAGACAGATAATCTAGCTTTGGGCTAGAATGCGTGTGCTGGATTCCCTGAATGTGAGCTTTGGTTAAGAACAGCTCATAGTGAACGTTATTACACCTGTACGCAATAACTAAATTAGCGTTAAAGTTTGGGTTAGCATTCTGACTGGCTGTAGCATTAGAAAAGCATTGACGCTGTCATCCATTTTGATAAAATAAATCTGAAACATACAGTACACCTTTTATTCTCTTCCTGTAAACCACATGTTAAGACAGTGGCTGACTTGTTAGTGGTGCTTCCTTCTAGATGACAATTACAAGCAGATTAATTTAAAAGGCTGCACTTTCCGAATAACAATCTAATCAATCAGAATCAATTTCATTCTGAACCTTTGAAGCACAGGGTACAGTCAAATTTCAAAATTAAATGTCAATGTAGGGACATACCATTGGAGTTGTAAGGGAACACCAGTTCAATTCACCACAGTTCTTATTTAAACAGACGCAATTACAATGTGGTCCTTTTTCTCTACTAGATGCCAATGCAGTTAGTTCTTTCCATAGCAGATAAGTATAATCATTTGGCGAAGCGCTAACCACCACATTTTTGGTTTTGTCTCCAATAAAGATCTAATATATTTCCTCCTGATTAGGATGTTTATCAAATGATATTGATCAGGTAAAATGCACTGATCCATACAAAGCAGACCGATGACATATAGAGATGAACCCTCTGTAAATTAGCTGGGCATTTGTAGCAGGTAAATGATACCAATGTTTCATTAAAAAAAATTGTAAAAACAAAACAAAACAAAAAAAACAAAGAAAAAAACATAAAAATCAATTTTTAGAAGTGCCTACTGTAGTCAAATTGACCATGGTTTAAACAATATTGTTCCCTATTCACCAGGTTACTGTTCACAAATGGACTTGGATCACTCGGATTCTTGGTTACCCAGTTGAAATATCCTGTCTGTAGATTCATTTATTTGTTTTACATCAAAGCACATGGTGGCAACACATTTTCAGTTCACATACTTCAGCTTTGAAGCCACCCCTCCCCCATGCTCACTTTTATTTTCCAGTAGTTCATCTTACCCTTCATGTACTGTGACTATTCCCAGGAGTGTGTGTGTGTGTGTGTGTGTGTGTGTGTGACAAAAACTCATTGTGATGAGATGAATCAGAGTACTGCCACTAACCAAATCCCGCCTTCTTATCTTGGTGTAAATGCATAGGGAGAGCTGGAGAGTACTGTGTGGCAGTGCCTTCCATTTAGAGAGGTTTTGCACTGCTTGGCCAAACGAATGAGGTAAACATAGTCAAAGCAAAGCCTGGGTCGGCTCCAGTCCCTTGGGAGGAGGTTGATGTGGAAGGCCTCTGTTAGTTGTGTTTGTGTGTGTGACCCCGCCAGCACTTGTGCACTTCTACTCCACCCATTTCCTGCAATCATAATTGGGTTTTTCTTCACTACTCCCACATCTTTTTTTATTTTTATTTTCAGACTGAAACAGAGGTTGAGGCTGGAGGTCTGAGACTTTCAGGCCAAATGCTGTAACTGGGTGGTGGCGACTCTTGTGTGCTGGATGAAATCATGCCCTGAAGTGAACATTCAAACTAAGGCAGATACAGACATGTAACTTTAGAAACAAAACAAACAAAAAAAAACAAAACATGAAAACTGAAATTTCGCAAATCTAATCAAATGTGGTGGCGTATGTACCATCTCACACTGTTTTTCACACATTTAAAGAAAACATTTGGAAATATTTCAATAGGTAAAAGTAATTTTTATTTAAAAGAGAATAATAATTCTAGTAGACAGTAAGTAGTACAGCAATGAAACTTGGCAGGGGGAGGCACTAAAAGATTCTATTACCTACCCCCCACAGGTCTTGAGAGTGCACTGGCCAAGTATTATAGATTAATTGCTTACCTATTCATTCAGGAGGATTTCCTTAGCAATAACACTATAAACAGAATTAATAATGAATTTGTATTTTCCACAATCAGTGATTTTATAAATTATTAAAAAGGTTGATGCATGTGCCAAAAGGATAACAACTTGTCAGTAATCCGTTTGCAATGCAAAATATTTAAAGTTTTTGTTCTACTGTTTTTACATTAAGGGCTATACTACTACTCTATCAGAGTAACTGAAACAGAGTGTGTCAGTAGTGAACCTGCCTGTACCTACTAGACACATCTTCAATGCAAAGTAGTGCAAGAGACTACTCTGTAACAAAATCTGCTTGTCCTGTTGATTTTATGCGACACTGGTAATTTTAATCCCCACTGCGACATCCCCCTGGTTTCTTATCTTAAGCTTTTCTTCTATGTGGGACTCACCAGGCAAGACGACTTATCCAGTTGTCTTGGGGGAACAGTCCTAAAGATGCTCTTCACTGTAATCCTGAAAGTGTCCCTCTACACAGTTTTAACCTGACATGACAGCATAAACTTTAAAACACTAAACCAACGTGCCTTTAAGGGGAATTTATTTGATTTGTGCGAAGATAAAACTGTAGAATGAACTGTTACCATGTACAAAGTGTTTTTTAAAGGCTGCTATAGCAATTTGTTAACATTTGGAACATATCAAGCAGAGCTTTGTAGATAATCTGAGGGAAGAAACCTTTTACAAATGATTATTATATAATATATATAATAATATATATATATATATAGAAGATATATATATATATGTAATTATATATATATACCTCGATATATTGAGTATAATGAAAGCTTTTGGGTCTTACATTGTAAAAAATGTGTCATGATTCATATAAAGATCTCAAAGAATTACAAGAATGCTGCCTGATAATCATGTGTATAATGTGCAATTTCTAACTAGTTAAACATTCACAAGTCAGGAAACATTCCATTCAGTGGACATTAATTTATTTTCTTGTTCAGAACAGAAATAAGCCAGTTAGAGCAGTGCCAAAAAAACTAAAACACACGTTCAAGGTTAAAGTCCTTGGACTTCAATATGACCTCTACGTTACTAAGAATACTGGCACATCTTGTGGCACCTGTCAAATAACTTCATAAGACTTGAAACAGTTGAAGAGAAACTGAATTGCAAAAAAATAAATAAATAAATAAAAAATAAAAAAAGGCATTTAAAATAGAATTGGACTGTACTTTACCCAAAACTGAAAACTTGCAACAAAAAATACCACAAAAACCTTTTAACATATGCCAGGGAATACAACCGAATCACATTCCTTATAAGGTAGCCAATAAACCAAGCAGTGGATCATTACTACATCTGACCTATGATGTCTATACACTACAACTAGAATCAACCTCCTTCCACCTTAACAACCAGAGGCTTGGAGCAGGAATGCAAACAGTAAACAAAATGAATGGCTAGTCCCTAGAGGACAGCCATTACTTTTCCAGGACAAAACAAAATATCTTGAGCCTCTCGATGCCTGGGATACAAGTGTCTTTTCTCAGGCATTTACCCATTTCCCCCCTTTTTTTCTTACAGCATTCCACAATTTTAATATATTTTAATATGTCAACACAAAAACAATCAAATATCTACAGATCTTCTCAGAGAGATTACTATAGATACAAGCTATTTTAGAAATATCTGGAATGGCAAACAGTTAGTCACTAAATGTGTTTCAGTTAACTGCCCATGACCTAGACTTTGTCCCATGGTGGTGAACTGTTTTGTGCTGTGTTCAGGCCATACGCGTCTCTACTTATAACTGGGTATGTTCATATTTGACCTATCCGATTTTAAAACTGCAGAAGCAGCAACAACAAAAAAAGTATGCATTACTTTTCTTAGTTTAACAGCTTCCAGCATTTATAGTGGAACCCAGTTTTGAAAACATGTAGACATTCCCATTTCAGAGCGATTCTTAGGTGGAAAAAAAGGCTATAAGGAAAATGGGTTTCAACTGCTCTAAAGGTTTGGATCACAGGAACTTACTCCTATAAAAGAAACCTAATTTGCGTTCTCAAGAGTGTCATTGTGCCAATGCTTTACGATCAGACAGACATGTGTAACTCAATGACGGTTATTTTTTTCTCCTCAATATAATGCTTTATTTTGAGGTTGCCATGGTCAAATGCTCTTTCTGCATGCTGCTGAGCTTCTCAGACCTTCATATATCCCCCCCCCCCCCCCCCCCCAAAAAAAACTGACTTTCAACAAAAGTGCACTTACAAAGTCTTCCATTCCCATGCTACTTCACCTCTCATGTAGCCATACAGGTTTTCTGATTCAACAAATATGGCTCATCTAACCCTGTATGTCTGGATGGACAGTACTATTGGAACAGCGCTCACATAAGTTTCGAATGCTTAGAAATGAAAATGCAGTCAATATGCACTACAGCAAAGCGAATTTTTCAAAGATGGTTTTCTTTTGTTGGAATAATCTCTGGAGAATATATTCGATTCCCTCATTTGTTTTTAATATCTTCTACATGCATATGGATATAAATATGACAAATATCAACAGTACTGTATTTATCAAAAAGCGAGAACCCTTGTATAATTAAAAATGACGTACGTTCACAGGGACTCTGAACCATTTACACCTGAGGAATTTGTAGTTTCTAACAGTTTCTAATGGCACATCATTCAATCTAAGGATTACCGTGTATATAAGTTCTATCTTATATATATATATATATATATATATATATATATATATATAGTTATGTGCTAGAATGTGGAAGCGTACATTCCTTTCGTGGTATGATAACAATGCAAGCACTACACATGCTTCTGAGGAACAGAAGTAATCTGAATGCATAAGCAAGTAGGGTTACTGGCAATAGTCAAATTTGAGTATACAGAACTAAACATGAAATACTGTTACATTTCCTTTGCATTTTGGATTTAGAATGTGCAGTTAGGGGTATAAAGACAAATAAACCAAAATATTTTTTAAAAGATTCATTCCTTAACACCAAGACTTGTTTTTGAAACACAAGAAAGATATTAGACCTGGAAGACAGTCGACCAGTAATGCATGGAAGAATACATAATGCTAGCTTTTATCAAACACATATTAAAATATACTAAACAAGATGATGCTAAGCACAGAAATAATCAAACCTCCTGACTGTAAAAAATGTTAATTGCAACAAGCACTTATGCGCAATGAACCAGACCGTCCTAAATAATGTGTTTATGGTACCAGAAACACACAGAAATAGTACAAACACAAATTAACTATAGCTGCTGTAAGCATGGCGTACATATAAAAGAATACTAAATCATAGCACTCATCATGCAATACCAGGAGACTAGTGTTGTGTACATATACTGTGCTAACATTCCAGCTGACTGCAGAGTTAAAACAACAAACATCAGCTTGAAATATGAGTAATACAATGACACATTGTGTTTTTATAAATTCTTATGCGATAGGCTCGCTTGGTAACCTTTAAGGTGTGGTAATGTGTTTGCAAAGTGTTTTTATTTGGCATTAACTTGTCAGACAACTGGCTTTTACCTTCCAGCTACACCTTTGGGACGGGTTAAGAGATATATTATGTTCCAATTCGTAACATGCCAGAAAAAGGGTAAAAGTCAAGATTGAACAAGCATCTTAAAAATAGTGTTTAGCAAAACAGAAATTCTAGTAAAGCTGGGTTTACTTTGAGCATCAAATTGAAATATCTGACCCCCACAGTATAACAACTTCATCACTTCAAGAGATAACAAAGAGACAGAAATAATCCTGACATTTAATAATAATAATAATAATAATAATAATAATAATAATAATAATAATAAATAAATAAATAAATAAATAAATAAACATTGAACTATGTATATAAAACATAAACATAAAAGAGACCTCTTAAACAAACAAATTTGTGCGTTTAAATACGCCAAATTTAAAAATATATGGCGACATGATTTAAGGTTTTTTTATGAAAATGACAAAAAAATGGACTGATTTGTTTTGAGACTAAAATTAGACACCGTTCTGTGGCAATTTTATATTATATATAACTATATGTCTATATATATCTAATATATAATATATATTTCTATATATATAATATCATATATATATAATCATTTTAGTAAATAATTTATGATGCATCAACAAAGTTGTTAAAATTTTTTAAGGAAATTGTTTTTGTAAAAAACATTCTGAAAGACTAGAGCTGGAGTTTTGGTCAAAATGTTTCCATAAAATAGTAAACACGCATTTAAAAAAAAAAAAAAAAAAAAAAAACTGCTTCGTTGATACTGTAAAATACAACTATTTAATGTTCTGCTTTTTTTGGATTGGATTGTTATGGATTATTCAGGCGTTGCAATAAATTGTACAGTTTGTTTGCCCCAAAACATTTCTAAATCCAAACAATTAATATTTTGCACCCTGCACATTTAACAACTTAATTTCAACATCTAACTAACCTGAATGCTCCCCCAAAAGCATCCACTTTCTCTCAACCACTCAATAACAACAACGATTCTCTTTTAAGTTTAACGCTGGTTGCTGCAACACAACACAAGCAAACTCTCAGACAACTGTGTTAATCAAATTGGTAATAACTACTGTAACTGAGCTTTACAGTTTAAACCAAAAACTTAACAAGAATTGTGCCTACAGCACCAACCCACAGACAGGTCTTAACACAAAAATATTCACACTTCAGCGCAGGTACTTACTTTATACTTCATCGTGAATGGCTGTGGGTTTTATTTTTTATTTTTTTAAATATCCGCTTTGGTAATCACAGAGACGACATCTGAGACCTGGTGCTCAATTTCTTTACTAATGTAAGCCGAGCACAGAATTTACGTTTTCTCCAAGATGCACTTCGTCTGAGACAAGTTCCTAGTTCCAGACACTTCAACGAGGTCACTGGAGTATTTGATCCAAGCGATTTCATTACTCCTGGTCAACTGGCTGAGCTCGTTTACATAATCATGCCACCATTGGCCAGACTGACTAGTCCCCTCCTACCGCCTAAGAGAGAAAGTCTTTCATGACTGTATCGCCCCGATTTGCTTCCTACAACCTATAAAGGAGAAAAGAGACGGTGACTTTGAACGGTTAATTGAGCCCACAAACAACTACATGTGGCAATGCTGTTTCTTGTGCCCTAGCAACAGCCTCGTAAATGCACTTATTTCAAAGACATTCATTGACCTCACTTTCTCCGCATGAATTCGACATAAGAAACAGACGTTTCGCTTTGCTTTCTGCTGCCCACTCTCTGGAATCTTTTTTTTTTTCGTTTCTCTTTTGTTCATTCAAAATAAGTCATATGGATGCTGGGCATGTTAGCCTGCTACAACTCTACATTATGTTTCTAGAGTCATTTACATTGCAGAGTTTTGTTACCTTACAATGGTACAACACACGAATTAAACAACAACACATACAGTTTCACATTTCAGGTTGAGGCTGAAACTCCAGAGCAATAGAACATAGTATAGCAATGTGCACTACAGTTGCAGGGTCTGGGTTTAAACAAAAGCAAATGTTTTGGCCCCCATCACTAAGGCCCTGTCCTTCCTGCATTACCGATCTCGGGAACCGTACTTGAAGACGTTTTAAATCAGCTCAATGCATCCACACTAAAGTACTGTTTCATGTTTAGTCGGGCTTAATGCCTACAAACACTATTAAAATAGTTTGGTTACAGTTCCTAGCAGCGCAGTGGACTGTGGGATTTAATACGATAGTATTCCATCATGCACTGCCTGTTTACAATCTTGCAAATGTGGAGCCCGTGTCCACGGAAAACATAAAGCTGCTCAGCTTGAACATTATGGGTTTGTTTCTTAAAAACACAAGGTATCAGCAATGGAGAAGGCAGCAACCGTCTTGCCATAGACAAGCTTTGCATATGCTGTCAACGTGCCATAATTATTCATTTTATTCTGTCACACCACAATCCCCCATTTTACAACACAAGCCTAACAATGGTATAGCAGTATTGATTTCCTGTTCTGAGTACTGTATTTGTAATGTCCACGTGCCAAAACATATCAGAAAGAATTTTGGGATATTGGAGGATACACAAAAAAATCTATTTTGGTATTACAGTGTCCACACTTCTGACAGCTCGCACTACCTGATGTGATCTAATTTAGAACCAGACTCGAGACTACCCCCCGAGGTGGCCTCGCGTACAATATTAAATGCTTCGTAGTGTGAACGCTAACCGTATTTAGCACTTTTAAGCCGGTTTAAAGGCAACTAATACAGTTTACAGGCATAGTGTGGACAGGGCCAAGTGTGGACGCTTTGAGCTGGACTAATTCAAACATTTTTGAGTATGGTTCTCGAGATCAGTTATGTAGTGTGGACAGAGCCAAACAAGTAACCTTGTTTAATCAACTTTACCTTGACATGACTGGATTAATTGCAGCCAACCCTGGGATTATACCAGCAGTAAATACAGATTAATAGTGAGTCACTCACAGTAACTTGAAGTGTTAAAACTGTATCTAAAACTTACTCACAGAACTTGACAACAATTATCACCAGTAATACTGTATTACATTTGCACATGTATTACATCAGTTCCTCCTCTAATATATTGGCTTTGTATTGTTGTATTGTAAAAAGAAAAACAAAAAAATCACTATAACTGCTGCTAATCAGTCCATCTTTCTTTAACACAGATAACTACCCATTGTCCCATCGCCATGCAATAGATGCAATATTATTCCATGCAATGCGCAACTTATTATGACTTCCCTTCATTTACTTGCAAACAACTGCATCACAATTTATGTGTGGACTTCTTCAACCTCTACCTTAGTTACGAGTCTCCCTTTCACACAAAGTTGGAATAAAAACATTATACAGTACATCTTAGTTTACAACTACAAATTTCCAATAATCTATACAATTGGAAACAGTGTAGTTCCATGAAGAATGCTGGACCAATAAGATGGAAACCCAAACGGAAGTGAATGCCTTTGCAAAATACTGGTGTACATTCCATTAACATTCCTTAGCTGTGATCTAATCTACCCTGTCCTTGAATGTTACGTCAACATCATGTTGGAATTTTTTTTTTTTTCTCTCCAAGACATTCACTATGAGCCAGTTGCACAAGCCCTTAAACAATTCTACTAAATGCATTACCTGTTAGGAAGTTAAACTGTAACGATATATAGTTTAATTTTAAAAGAACATCCTATTGATTTACTAGTGTGATTTAGCTAGTCCTTTCAAACCAATGTTAAAGCAATACAACCAAACTTTCAGATCTCATTTCATTCCAATCAGGAAAATTAAGAATTTCAAAACAATAATGAGCTCAATAAAACACTCGAAGGTGTAATGGGTCGTATACAACTCACTCAAAGGTAGTGGAAGACACAACACGTCTGAAAAATCAGTGTCTGTTTTATGCATGTACAGTAAAAACATTAATTTGAAGTGTTTATTGGTGTTAGCCAATAATGGTGACACATTGAATGTAACCACTCAAAGCTTTGGGACAGTTAGTTTCAGTTTTCTGATGCTTTTTATATATATTTTTTGTGTGTTGACTGTTTTTTAAGTTGCATAAATGACAGTGAACAGTTACAAAAAAAATAAAAATGTAATTATTCCCTGTATTCCATTTCAGAAAGAACTGCAGCTGTTTTTTCTCCTTTCTCTACAAGTGTGCAAGTATTCAAGCCATACACTTGTAATTATGGATACTTGCATTAAATACATCTGTACTCACAAATGCAAACACACCACCATATATATATATATATATATATATATATATATATATATATATATATATATATATATATACACACACACACACACACACACATGCATGAAAACCACAATGTACTTTTATCAAGAGCATGTCTTATAGTGCTTTCTGAGTGGCTATTTTGAAGTGTGCATATTTAACAGGTGCTAGTATTACAAAAACTGCACAAATTACTGAAAAATCATACCTGTGTCCCAAGCCTGGGCGTCTGCCAATAAGACTTGTTGTAAAACCAGAGTTGACAGATACGAAAAGGGGGCAACTAAAATGCACCATAACTAAGGACAGATGCTCCTCCCTGGCTAGTGTCTCACATATTGTCAATTCAGCCTAATCTAACAGCATAAGGCCAAGAGAACTTCATATGATGCATGCTGTTTACACAGAGAAGAGCCATGTATGGAGTCTGTATGGAGGAGTAGTTCATTAGTGTTCTGGAACTTCAGTTACCAAGATGGTTTGTTGACTCAAATTAATGTCAGGTTACACATCCCTTAGATCCATCCCTGTGTAATGTGGCATTACTTATTGACGAAGAAGATATAGTGGAGGTGGGTGCCTGAAGACATGTCACACTTTATTTTTGTTTTGCTTCTAGAGAACCACATGCTCAATTGTGGCAAAACTTGCTAAGGACCTTCTTTAGCACAGCTGGCAGAGTGTATCATAATCTGTGGGTATTTGGAGACACCCTGTTTGTCTGTTTGTATCACCTTCCATGTGTCACACCAATAGTTGATTCAATTGTGTTATAGAGAGTATATGTGAAATGTACATTTATTCACATCCTTAAAGGGTACAAGTCTTGATTTATTTTTCATGTTAAGCTGTGGTGGGGGATTCATTTTTAATATGTTTCTGCACATCCTGAGTTGCAACCAGAAGAGGCCATGGTGTGTGGTATACCTTTTCATTGCTTGTGATGACTGAGCACTCATAACATGACATCTTTCTGCCTTCCAACACATGGAGCCATTTTTATTCACTGTAATAAAAACTATAATTAAAGGCATGCATATTCTTTACAAGTACTTTCACTGTTTTTATTCAGAACAATATTGCATAGTACATAGGAACGCTAAATAAAGCACTGACATAAAATCATTATGCCTACAATGAGTGGCGCCAGAGCCTTTCTAGAAGTGTGTGTGGGGTGTGGGGCACGATCCACATGTGACTGGGTTGGGAGTAGCAACGGTTTTCAGGAATAACCTTTATTTATTTTTTTAGCTAATACATTGGCTCTCAAAAGTATGCCCCCCCCCTTGGATTTTTTTCCACATTTTATTGTGTTACAACATGGAATCAAAATGGATTTAACTAAGAGTTTTTGCCACTGATCAACACATAATGTCAAAGTGAAAAATAAAATCTACAAATTGTTCTAAATTAATTACAAATATGAAACAGAAAATAATTGATTGCATAAGTATTCACCCCCTCGATTCAATATTTGGTAGAGGCACCTTTGGCAGCAATTACAGCCATGAGTCTGTTTGGATAAGTCTCTACCAGCTTTGCACATCTGGACACTACAATTTTTGCCCATTTTTCTTTGAAAATGGCTTTGACTGGGCCACTCCACGACATTGACCTTTTTGTTTTTAAGTCACTCCAGTGTGACTTTGGCTGTATGTTTGGGGTCATTGTCCTGCTGGAAGATGAATCAGATGAAGATGAGCCAGTTTTGTGAAGCACCCGGGCTATTGTTGCCGTATGCACAGTGTCTCCCAGCTCAGCCGTGGAAGACTGTAACTCCTTTAGAATTGCCACAGGCCTCTTGGTGGCTTCTCTGACTAGTGCCCTTCTCGCCCAGATACTCAGTTTTTGAGGACGGCCTGTTCTAGACAGATTCACAGTTGTGCCGTATTCTCTCCATTTCTTAATAATGGACTTTACTGTGCTCTGGGGGATATTCAATGCCTTGGGAATGTTCTTATATCCTACTCCTGATTGGTGCTTTTGAATAACCTTATTCTGGATTTGCTTTGAATGTTCCTTCATCTTCATGATGTAGTTAGGAAATGTACTAACCAACTGTGGGACCTCCCAGAGACAGGTGTATTTAACCTGAAATCATGTGAAACACCTTAATTGCACACAGATGAACTCCATTCCTAATTATGTGACTTCTAAAGACAATTGGTTGCACCAGAGCTTATTTAGGTGTGTCATAGCAAAGGGGGTGAATACTTATGCAATCAGTTATTTTCTGTTTTATATTTCTAATTAATTTAGAACAGTTTGTAGATTTTATTTTTCATTTTGACATTATGGACCTTTTTTGTGTTGATTAGTGGCAAAAACTCCTAATTAAATCCATTTTGATTCCATGTTGTAACACAATCAAATGTGGAAAAGTCCAAGGGGGTGAATACTTTTGAGAGCCACTGTATGAAATGCATTTTTATTTCAACCAAACAACTAAACTGTAAAATAAATTACAAAATTACCAGACTACAAAAATGAAACAATGGCATAATACCAGACCCATGGAGGTGGAAGTTTTTAAATCAACAACAAGTCTGTCATTTGTGTAACTTGTGTGTTTCTGCTTCAAGATGATTGTTCTGTGTGAATTAAGATTTAATTTTGCCATCAGAAATGGAACGAAGCGTCGAACACTTTCACAGTATTGGTACTGTCTACTCATAGATTCCTCTGATTTGTAAATGACACCTGCTTAAGTTCCACTTTCAAAGTCTCTTCAGGGTTATGTAGACATTTAAGAAACATGTGTTGCTGTCTGATAAATTTGAGCCTAACCTTTTGCAGTCAACAGACAGTTCTGGGAGCTGGAAATACAGTACAGTACTTGCAAACAAACAGAGTTTGCTAAAGATTGCAACAATAATCATAACATTGTCCAAGGATTGTGTCAAATTGAGAAACCGTAAGACAAAAAACCCCCCCAAAAAACGGAATATTAAAAAAGTTGTTTTTTTTTGACTGGCACTAGCACTTTATACACAACTATAATATACACACAAACAGGCATCTAGACTTATTAAACACGGCAGGACTTCTGGCTTCATATTACACCATTTGCCATTAAGGATTAAGTGTATGCCCGCTGTAATGTAATGCTAAGGATCTTAAGTAGGGCTTCTGTTTGTTTTTTTTTTGTTTTATCTATTTTTGAGTTTTATGTAAATCTTTTTTTTTTTTTTTTTTTTTTTCCGGGGCTTTCCCTTTGTATACTTTATGGAATTACTGTTTTCAGTTACTTTACAAAATGCTTGGGCGTTTTTTTCTGTCACAATAGTAGTAGCTCGACAGACAGTACTTGCACATTTAGTTGTTCCTTTGCTGTCTTCCACAACAGAATTCTTATGGTCACGGGTACATTCTTCTGGGGTGTTTGTGTGTCTAGGCATTTTTTTTTTTACTCTGCCACAATTTACTATTCTGTTTTAAATTCTCACTCTCTAACTGTAATATAGTATAGCTTTAAAGTGCCCGACACCCTCCAAACCATTTTTAAGAAACATAATATATGACTAACAAGTATTCCCAAAAGAGATTTAAAATTGTTGGCAGTGATATAGTTCTTTAATAAAATGCAAATTTTAATGTGACGGGCGCAACTTTCTGTCTTGGTTTTGAAGCGCAGTGTTTACAAAGGCACCACAAAATGTTCAACAACTGAGGAAGTCTGCACCTCCAGTCACTTTTTTATTTAAGTAACAAAAATGTTTATTCACTGCCAAACATGAACTACTTTAGATGTGTAATGACTGCAGTATAAGATACTGCCCTTAAGGTTAGGGTTTCGGTATAGGGAGGGGATTATTCATTGTTTGAGAAACGGCAGTTTCAGTTTCTAAACTGGTTACTAAGCAACTCGGCTCAGAGATTTCAGTATGTCAATGCCTTAATAAACTGTCAGTGAAATACAGTATTAAGAACCATTCATTCATTAAAAAAATAAACAAAAAACACATGATATTGAAATAATATTTTATAAAAGTTTGGGAGTATACATAATTTATTTAAAAATCATAGTATTATACCCCTTCAACGTAGCGTCGTAGCAGAACCTCCAAAATACCAGGTAGTACTGCTGCTATGGCCAAATCGGAGCCATTGGCATCTCTGTATTATGATTAGGGGTAATATTCATAAAAACCAAAAATGTGGACGTCCTTAATATACTGTACATATGTATATATAGAGAGATATGTTAAATACATGCCAGTAGCAATACACAGTGTTGGGTTATTCTGCTAGTATCAACATTGTTAACTAAAAGACTGACATGACTATACAAGTAGGGGTAATATGAAATATTTTATGTATCAATCTATGTTAAACGTAAGAATTTCTATTAACCATTTTATGTTGCCAAGACGCTGAGTCTCCATGGACACCTGTGCTGTCCCTCTGGTCCGCCCACTTTGGTGTTGTAGGAGTCTCTCTCCGAATTTGACCCTTCTGATTCAGTTAAACCCACTGAATAAGTTATTTCCACTAGGAACTACCATACAGCAGGAACAACACTCAATAATGTAAACACAATCCCTGTTGTTTGCTACTTCTAGTGTCTCACGTGGATTATGAGCTTTACCCTCTTACTAGTGAGAGTTTAGGCATGTATTCCACAACAAGCCATGACACATCTGTTTATCATACTGTATACACAATTTACACTGAATTTTATATTGGTTCAAAGTCAATTGATTGTTGCTCTTTTATTTCTGAACTCTGCACAGTGTATATCTTCTTCATTGATGTCATGTTTCAGCTAGTTAACATGCTTCTTTGTGCGTATTTCAGCTTGACAGATAACATAAAGCAGCAACATCTAACTAAAAAAAAAGAGCTAACTAGGGAATGGGTCTCATTCATACATTTCTTTCTCGGTTTACCATGGATCGTGTGAAGACAGAGGACTCCCTAGTGACACAAGGGTTATCTTCCGTTGAGGTTCATTTTCTGAACCATGTTGGCAGCATTCAAAATGGCAGTATAGGAATCTTCGGTATGCGCAGACAAGAGAATGCACAGAATAGGCTAACAGCTGGTACAGGACCTAAACAGGGTGGAAAATATTTAGGAAATTTAGCAATTGGAAACACTGTCATTAATTGCTTCCACCTTGTAAAACTCAGGCATTTCCTGTATGTTCGGAGCTGCATGCAACCCTTGTTGTCCCTCCCCCTGCCACCCAGATAGCAAGAAACAAACTTGATACTATCTATTATTATCTAATCAGTTGCACTCCAGGAGACAAATGTTTGGGCCAGAGAAAGCTGGAGCCGAAGGCTGGCAGTGAAGTGAGCAGGCTAGAGCCAGTCGGTTGAAAGATATTGCGGGAGCTTTTGTGCCAATCTAAACCACTTTAGGCAATGCACAATTAGACAACCTTTCAAAATCATTTTAACAAGATGGGAAGTTTCAACTCTTAATGGGCACATTATGTAACAGTATATCACCCATGCTAAATGACCTGATTCAGCTGATGTATACTGTATGTAGGACTTAGTAGGCTGCCTCACACATCAAGTGCCTGATTCTTATATGTTGTATAAAGTACAGTTAGTACTGTCATTTGCTTTCTTTGTCTTTGGAAGCAACCTTTAAGATTACTGCACAACCCCCACATGCAGTGAACGATATTTTCATAGAACTTCGAAGAAACCTTTTTTGTATTGGGCCACTGTATTTTTCTCACCCAGATATCATTAGCGTATGCATAAGTGTTGCTGGCTTTTCAGAAAAGATTCAAAGATGGCTGTGACAGGATGGCTGAGTGGGTGACATCACAGACCAGGAAGTTGACACACATAAGTTCTGCCGGTGAGTCGCAAATGTGCTCTTATTTTTATTATAAATAAAATGTTTAAACAAAACAACACACTTTACCAAAGAAAAAGGCTGTAAAACAATTACACCAAAAACACTGTGTTTCCAAACACCAAACAATACATCTGAATCATAACAAAACAACAATAAACCATCCCTTTTGAAATCATAATAATCAATTTACTAGCAGGGCTCTGCCTTGCCACAGTGACTAAGTTCAGTTGACCACTTCACACTGCTTTATGTTGTGTACAAAGATAAACTTTAAATTTCAAGGGTGGAGGTACAAAAAGATTCTAGAACTATCACCTCTGGTCATATATATTCAGCTATAATTATAAATAATTGTATCAGTTGATTATTATTCCATTGTCCATAGTCCATAGAACCAGAAATTTGATAACTATAAAACACAGATTTTTAAATATCCAGGACAAATAACATGTTATCAATCTGTAAAGTTCTCTGAATCTACAAATTTTTGCACTAATTATCAATGTCATGCATCAGTGGTGTTAAACTTAAACTCAGGCATAATGTGTGCATTACTGGAAACAGAGGCATGGGAAATACACAGTTCTGAAGGTGAGGGTTAAAAGGTCTGCCTTTTGAAATAGATCAATATGTCATGAATAGCTTTGTGAAATTGGTTCTACGTGTCTATTTGCTATCGGTATTGTTCTTTGTTCGTCATATGGCCAACCAAAAATAAATCTTTTCATTATGACTGCCACATGCTATTTAGTGGTTGAGATACCAAGTCGTAGAAACACAAACTCTGGGTCAATTAACAACATTAGGGTATTTATTATACATTGTTTAGCTATTCATAAAAATACAAAAAAAATTTAGGGTAATAAAAGAAGCATTTGTGCTTCACAAACAGCATCCAAGTAACAAACTTGTTTAAACCTGTACCTTGTGCATGTTTTTGGCACCCAAAATTAACAAAAATAGCAAAAAATATTAGCCATGCTATTATTTGTGTGAAATACCAGAGCACCCTCAACATATTGAAAAACAAACAAAAATTGAACATGTCTTTAAAGGCTACAGAAAATCCTAATTATCTCTTCATAGTTGTATGAATATTGTGTTCAGTGTATCATTTGAAGACTAGCAATCCTTGATGACAGAACAGGATTGTATTTCCACCTGTTTAAATCCTTCTTGGACATTTTACCGAATAGTTATTTTAATCTTCTCACATACCTGGCTTTCCAGTGTGAAAAACAGTAGCAGACTCGTAGAGAGACTGGGGCTGCTATTTTATCAATACTAGCACTTGAAAAGGTGCTTGACGGTGACAACACTTTGAAGCTTTGAGACTGAGAAAAGCAATGCAAGTGGTTTTGTAGCTTTTTACAATAAAAACATGTTTTTGTTTATGTAATCTACAGTACTGTGATATAAAAAAAAAAAAAAAAAAAAAATACTTTCATCATTTATTTTCTCATTGCTGTGCTATTGTAAATAATATTCTGTGTTAAAAATAAGAGCCCTAATTAATAATCAATACAAATTTGACTATAATATGGTTTGCTTTAAAATGCCACATACTATTTATTATCAAATTATGAATTAAGAGGTGTTCTGGAAAAACTTGATTGCCCACAATTTTATATTCAGCAATTTGAGAAAATTAAAAAAAGATATGGTGGAAAAACTTTATAATAATCTACAAACATTTCAGTTGTCAGAACATTGTATTTGGTTGATGAAGCAATGGTCTTACTTAAAGAACACTTAAATGTGGGTTATCAAAGACACTCCTCAATTGATATAAATTCTTTACTTTTTGTTTACTGTTAAAGAAAAGCATATATAATGAACTAAAACTTTAATAGGAAATGTGTAGCAGCAGGGCAATCTAAATACAATCTGGCTCACTGTATAAACAAAGTAATTGCATTTGGCTTATGGGGGAACCTCAGAGGTGTTGTTTTTTCTTCCACCCCTTTTTTCAGTCTGAAAGCCGTATTTTATCTTCCCACTTCTAATCCCTGAGATACCTTTTCCTGTTCCAAGTGAATGGAGTTTTCTTGATCGGAGCCTCTCAGGCCTCATTCCAGACCTCACATTAGACTCTTCCAATTGTCTGGTCTGCACTGCTTGTGACAGCAGAGCCTCACTGGGTT